>NW_013952438.1:2136612-2143480 GCF_001266775.1 Austrofundulus limnaeus
ATATAATATACTCAAAATTGCTGCTTCCACTTTGTTTTAATTCTCGTTATCCAAGTGAGCAACATGTTGCTAGTCCTATTAGCTGTAGTGTTAAAGCTTATTTATTTATTTTATGTCTAAATTCAACTCTTAAGCCGTCCATCCTGACAAAACTGACTTATTAATTCCTAAATAAATATTCATTAATGTTAAAAAGTGTAAATATGAGACAAATAGTTTCCTGACAACAAATAAAGCCATAAGAAATGTTCTAGACAAGTGCATATTTTGCCACATTTGTCTGTAAAAAAAAAAAAAGTACAGGATTTTATGATTTGGATTAGAAAAGATTGAAAGAAATTAAAAAAATAAAATCTATTCATTTAGTAGAAATCTTTTATTTTATGATTTGGAGGTATTCTAAACAAAAGAAACAGTTTTACTGGAAATGTAAAAAATTTAAGGTGAAGAAATTGGCAACAAAACGCTCTTATTCTGAAAAAGAAATGGTGGCAACGAAAGCAAAAAATAGCAAACAAGCATTTTTGACAACATAACTTTGGTGTGAAGGAAAAATCAGATCCTATAATTATGTCAGTATATAATATTTTGAATCTCAGGAACTAGAAGAAAACCAATGCTCTATTTTTCTGGTCCTTTTAAACTAGGACACAGAAAAGCTGAACTACTTGAAATAAAAACAGGTGTTTGCATTCCTGTACAGCAGTGTGTGACCAAAACAAATCAAACTAAAGCAGGCAGACAGCAATAACAAAATGTCGAATTTGAAGCATCAAAATGTTTACCTTTCTGGCATGCATTTTGGTCCAAGTCATCGTTTCATGTCTTCCCATTTAGTTTTTGAGATCTTCATCAGTTTTTTAAATAAAGCTCTGTGTTTTTGTTGCACAAGTTTCTCTTTACGCACATTTCCCGACTTAATCTTGAAAAGGTGATAAGATTGCAGCAGTATGTTTTTTTTTTTTAGGTCTAGCTGCGTTTTGGGGGATTAAGTGCAATCAAGTCTTTGTGCAATCCTAGTTCTATAAGAGATACGAGACAAATCTAGAGAACAGAAGCAGTGCAGCTGGTTATAGTTCAGTATTAAGGAAACCTTTAGTGGCAGTCACTTCATTATCCCCACCCTATCAGTACGTATGTTCATGTTACAGCATGTTTATGCGTGACATTTCCACTTAACTGTAACATGCAAGCATTGCTGTGGTAAAACAGTTAATTACAAATATCATGGCACACAAAAGGATTTCAGTGACTCATGATTTCCTTGTATTTTACTGCGTGTGTGACTCTTGTGGTAATGCTTCAGGTTATGCTTTGAACTGTGATCAACCACAGCGCAGCGAGATGTCTTAATGTTTGTAACTGATGTAATTTCTCATGAATGATTTAATTAATAAAACACCCTGCTCTTGGATGTGAAGCTATTTATTGTTTGAATATCTGGAGGCAGACCATAATAAAGAAGCCAGACAGAGAAAGTATTCAGCCACCACACTTGGAATGATGAGCAACCTGTAAAAACATATTTAAACATATTTATTGACAGAAACTAATAAATGTCTTGTCATGGTTGCCCTGAACACAACGAATCAAAACATGAAGAACCATGGCAGCATTCAACAAAACAATACAGGAGACATTCCGATGTATCATTTTTCACAACATGACAGTGAAAAAGATATAACCTTATGTTTTAATTGCATATACAGAGGGTAAAATAAGTATTGAACACATCAACATTTTTCTCAGTAAATATATTACTAGAGGTGCTAATGACATGAAATTTTCACCAGATGTCGGTAACAACCCAAGTGATCCATACATACAAAGAAATCAAACCATAAATGTCCAGAAATGAAGTTATTTGTAATAATGTGGAATGGCACAGGGAAAAAGTATTGAACACACTTACTGAAATTTATCTAATACTTTGTACAAAAGCCTTTGTTGTCAATGACAGCTTCAAGACGCCTCCTGTATGGAGAAACTAGTGGCATGCATTGCTCAGGTGTGATTTTGGCCCATTCTTCCACACAAACAGTCTTCAAATCTTGAAGGTTTCGTGGACCTCTTCTATGAACTCTGATCTTTAGTTCTTTCCATAGATTTTCTGTTGGATTCAGGTCAGGTGATTGGCTGGGCCATTCCAGCAGCTTTAGTTTCTTTCTCTGAAACCAACTGAGAGTTTCCTTGGCTTTGTGTTTGGGCTCATTGTCTTGCTGAAATGTCCAGCCACGTTTCATCTTCATCATCCTGGTAGATGGAAGCAGATTTTTATCAAGAATGTCTCTGTACATTTTTCCACTCATCCTTCCTTCAGTTATTTGAAGTTTGCCAGTACCATATGCTGAAAAACACCCCCACRCCATGATGTTCCCACCTCCAAACTTCACTGTTGGTATGGTGTTTTTGGGCTGATGTGCAGTGCCATTTGACCTCCAAACATGATGTGTATTCTGGCATCCAAACAGTTCAACGTTGGTCTCATCTGACCAGACTATATTCTCCCAGTATTACACAGGCTTGTCTAAATGTTGTGCAGCAAACTTTAAAGGAGCTTCAACATGCTGTTTCTTCAGCAGTGGAGTCTTGCGTGGTGAGCGTGCATACAGGCCATGGTGGTTCAGTGTATTACTTATTGTTTTCTTTGAAACAATCGTACCTGCTAATTCCAGGTCTTTCTGAAGCTCTCCACAAGTGGTCCTTGGCTCTTGGACAACTCTTCTGATAATTCTTTTCACTCCTCTGTCAGAAATCTTGCGAGGAGCACCTGGTCGTGGTCGGTTTATGGTGAAATAATGTTCTTTCCACTTCTGAATTATGGCCCCAACAGTGCTCACTGGAACCTTCAGAAGTTTAGACATTCTTCTGTAACCGATGCCATCATTATGCTTTGCAACAATAAGGTTGTGAAGGTCTTGAGAGCTCTTTACTTTTACCCATCATCAGATGGTTCTTGTGTGATACCTGGCCATCATTTGGGACTGAACCAGCTGATATTAATTTGCACTGACAAGGGGCAGGCTTGCTTTCAAATTACTGAGAGAGTTCAGCTGGTGTCTTGGCTTTCCATGCCTTTTTACACCTCCCTTTCTTCATGTGTTCAATACTTTTTCCCTGTGCCATTCCACATTGTTACAAATAACTTCATTTCTGGATATTTATGGTTTGATTTCTTTGTATGTATGGATCACTTGGGTTGTTACCGACATCTGGTGAAAATTTCATGTCATTAGCACCTCTAGTAATATATTTACTGAGAAAAATGGTGACATGTTCAATACTTATTTTACCTGCTGTATTTATGATGATAATGTTTTTTTGATCAAAGTTATTAAGACCAAAGTGGATGGCTGTCATCTTAAAACACCTCTAGTTTCAGTCATTTAAGTCTTCCTTTCAAATGTGTTTTTGAAGCTTATCAGCCACCATTAAAATACATTTCTTAACAAAATTCCAAGAGATATGCTTCTACTTTTGCACTTGCTAATAACATTTAAATTTTACATTGCCAGGCCAATAAATAAATAAATAAATAAATAAATATAAATTCCCAAAGAGACTCAATGGTCTCTGTGGAGCCAATCCAATCCAGTGATGTCTCATGCTCCCTGAACCACTCTTTCACAATTCCAGCCTGATGATTGCCATCTTGGAATATGCATCAGAGAAGAAACAATCCATTGATGGAAAAACCTGGTCATTCAGCACATTCAGGTCAGTTGACCTCGTTCTTTGAGCACATGTTGCTGAACCTAGACCTGACCAACAGCAGCCACCTCACATCATATCAATGCCCCCACAGGCTTGATGGGAGCATCACTTCACCAGCCTCTCTTCTTACCCTGATGCACACATCACTTAGGAACAGGTTCAGTCTGGACTCATCAGACCACATGAGCTTCCATTGCTCCAGAGTCCAGTCTTTATGCTCCCAGCAAGTTGAAGCCTTTTTTTCCCTGGTTAGACAATGATTTGACCCGTCTCAAATAGACTGACATTTTCCACGATCACAGGATGTGTCTTTCCACATGGTTGTTTCAGAAATGAGAAGCAACTCATTGCACCAGTTGGGGTTAAATAACTTGTTGCTAGCTGAAAGACAATCACCGATGCAGTAATCATCCAATAGGAGGCTCGTACCTATTTGCTCAGTAAAATCTAGGTGAGGATTTTTTTTTTTTTTGGCCAGGCAGTGTATTTAAATAACCATTGCTAAAATAGTGGCTGTGAAAAATAATAGATAATAGTGCTCACCTGAATGACTATAAAGTTTAGATTGCAGTTACATAAAACACTTCACTTTTGGCCCAGTTTAAAAAACTTTTATCAATCTGGACAAGATTAAACTTTATTTCTCTAAACTGAAGCCATTCAAAGATATATCTACAACAGGTATTACTTGTTTAAAACATTTTCTCCTGGATCAGCATAAGAGAATTTTCTGTGTAATCATGTGAAACGGGTGTCAAACTCTTTTTCACAGAGGGCCACAGCATTATGTTTTCCCTCAAAGGGCCAGTTGTAATTAACTGACATTTTGTGTTTAGCACAGCTAACAACTGAGCTCTTTGTTGTATTTCTTGCATAGAAACAGCAATTTAACTTGTCCTCTTATGAACACTGAAGAGTACTATGCGTACAACAGACTAAACGTGAAATAAATACTACAGAAATGCTACTTAAAAGTAAGCTTTACTCATGGCTGAGTTGTGGTGAGTAGCTGCCGTCTTGAATTCTGAACCTTTCACTGCCACTGGAGTGGCATTCCAGTTTAAATGTATGTAAGTGGGAAATTCCCACTTCACAGTACAACTAGGCCTCAGCAAAAGTAGTCGGTGAAAATGAAGCTGAATAGAGATTTTACAAACTTTGCCGAACGCTGTGCACCTTCAACTGTGATGGGATGTTTGACACGGGATGTAAAATATAGTGTAATTGATTGCAACAACTGAGTTTAATCTGTATAATGAACTGAAATTAGATTTTAAGGAAAATCAGAGACTTCTAGGGTCTTAAATGTGGCCACTATTAGTCTCCAAGTCCTGACTCCAAAACACCACAGGCATTATTGGAGGCACCACTGTTGTCAACACGGGTTTATGGCAAAAATGCATTCCCTCTAATCTACATGAGGACGGTTCCCCTGAAAATAATCCCAAAAATTAAACTTGTGAAATCAAAATTATGAATTTGTGAATTTAACCACTCTGTGCACAAACAGGAAACGGGTGAGTAAGTGACTTTATTTTTGGTTATTTAATTTGATTTTATTTGATTCATGCTAACAATTATCGTCAAATGTTTGAAAGGAACTTATCTACCTGATATAAATTTTAGTTTTACAGCTTGTCAAATGGTTGTTATGGTTCCGGACGTGAAATTTTCATTCTCAAGAAATCTAAGTTAAACAGGGAGGAGGAAAAAAAACTTGAACCGTTGCCTTTAATCTGCCTTTAGCACAACCCAAATATGTTCAAACTCCTCTCTGGAATCCATTTAAAAGAATGATCACTTTTTTATTTTCTATAATTCAGTGTAGCAAAAAAAAAAGGTTCTTGATTTAATTTTAGCAGCACAGCAACTCTTAAATTGGGAGTTGTGATGTCATCTGAAGTCCCAGCATGCTGGGCTGCATCGAGCTCAGACAGAGACAGGCTGAGGAAAAACACAGACTGGGTGGGCTGCTGAGAGGGTCCGGTAGATAAAACAACGTCCATGCAGACGAGAGAATGGACTGTCCTCAGGTAAGGAGCAAAAACAGATCATTTCAGGGCATTGATTTGGAGTTTCTGTTTGCTCACACGCTGCTGCAGCATCTGTCATGTCCCATTATTATCTGCCATGAAGGTCACATGCTGCTCTGGATGTGTTTCATGACTCAACAGATTTGTTGATGAATGATTAAGCAGTACTTATTGAATCAGCAGCTATGTGCACAATGACCATTTGAGATGGAGAAGCCGCTCCTGCTCTGTTCGGTCACTGAGATGGGATGGGTGTGGCATGCAGCAGCCCACTTTGTCTCCTTTCTGTCCTCAGAGTCATGTTAACTCTTCTGCTTCAGCCATTTTTAAAATGACAAAGCCAGACATCAGATCGAGGAGGAGAAGATGAAATGTTTTCAGGACAGCTGCTGCATCATTAAGACAAATCTTTAACAGATTCTTTATCTCTTTTGAAAATGTTTGCATCATACGTATGCAGCATCCAAAACTTTTTTTAAGCCCTAGCAGAATGCATTTTGCACACCACATTTTATGACAGAAATCACAGTATAATGACAAATCTTGGGGGGAAACCTATGCATAATTTCAAGTCATATTAAAATGCATCACAATCTAAATATGTATTGTGGTAGTCAAATCATAGTTAAATATCTGTAAAACTGACTAATTTATACTTGCTTGTGTTGACTCTTAGCTGCGGCAGCCATCTGCTTGGTTGAACTGGATCCAAAAGTTAATCAGTTGCACACACATACATCCGCTTTACTTTCTATGAATTTCATTAGAATTCATCCAATGGTTCATGAAATATTTTGCTAACAGACAAACAGGATTGACTCCAAGCTTTAAGCAAACATTTCACACATCAAGTGGCCCTTGGAGTATGTGATGTGAATGACCCTCAGCTACTACCACACTTAGTTTTAGCACATTATCTGAAAAGTTGACAGAGTTTTGGTCTTTTATGTGATTCATAAAATCACTTGGCTGTGGTGGTCATGTWGAATTGATAATAGAAGTACAGCGGGTAAAATAAGTATTGAACTCATCACCATTTCTCTCAGTAAATATATTACTAGAGGTGCTAATGACATGAAATTTTCACCAGATGTCGGTAACAACCCAAGTGATCCATACAT
>NW_013952438.1:2150843-2154435 GCF_001266775.1 Austrofundulus limnaeus
AACTAGCTCTCGCGCTAAAGCGACAGTTCGCTCCTCCCACACTAAGAAAACAGGAGGGGAGGGGTCAGCGGAGCTCCTGTGTTGCGGGAGCACAGAGGGGAGAGAGACGAAGTAAACAAACAAGCAGGAAAATGAAACTTATCGCCGTCTTTTTTTTACCGACCTCAAAAAAAGTTATCGTGCGATTAATTGATTTATTGACTATCGCGACAGGCCTATTGAAAAGTATTAGCAGTTTTCTGATCACTGATGGCAGATAATGTCTTGCACTGCTACATTGGTTGTTTGTGAAACTTTGAGCATCACCTCCATTTTCTCTCCCACCAGTTATCTGTCCTTGCATGTAATACTTCAGAAAATCAATGTCTGGCAGTCTGAGCGTCTCTAACTTCCTGCTACCTTTTGACTGAGAATGAATCTGGAATAAAACCTGTTGGTGTGCCGAAGTACTATCTGCCATGGGGTGTGTCATGTGCTCGCAGCTGTTAGACATGTGGACTGTAAGGGTGAGAAGGACGGGTCGCAGGGCTTTAGAGCTCACCCCTTACCCACATATGCTCCGAGGAGACTACCACAGAGTGACGGGTCTCCACTACATGTCCTCCTTCTCTGATGCTGAGGACTGCTGTGACGACACCAGCTCAGACAGCTCCCTCACGCTGGACTGGCAGACACAAAGGCCGGATGACTGATGCTCCACTAGGTGGAATCATACAGCAAACATGATGTAATACACAGGAAATGTGACGCGTGAGAAATAAATATGCTGACAATGCTTGTTTTTTTTAAACTGCCTCTGTTTTACCATAAACATCCACCCTGACAAAGACGTGAATGAAATGATGCTGCATGTGTTGAAAGGTCTTGGAATTGTGTTGGAAAGATTGCAACAACCGATCAGAGTTGACGGAACAATTATCGTCTTGTTGTGAGGTGTGGCACCATATTGGACATTGACACAAGTAGTGATTTGGTGTAAAATGGAATCAGGGTAAGAGCTGACGTCCAAGCTGATGCGACACTTTTAAAGATGAAAAATAAGGTGACCTGGCTGGGCACGAGAGTTTGTTGTTTTGTTGAAATACTGTACCAGGGTGCTGTCTCAGGAGGGGTAGGAAGACTGATGTTGCTGACACGGTTCCTTCAGGGTTCCCTAAATCCCTACCAGTGGTGACCTAAAGTCATACCCTGCAGCAAACCCACACCACCAATCTAGGAGTTAAATACTAATGTAGTTATACTTCACAAGATGAGAGACATCGAACCTCACTGGACCATTCCGATTCAAACTGCAGAGGAGAAGTCTGCAGCACACATCACACACAAGCAGCAACAACACAGACAGCCCGACAGGCAAAGTGGATGTTAGGATGTCCAATCTCCTTCCACGAGTTCTTTAACTATCTGATAAGTTTTTCTGTAACATTTAGGTGTATTTCCTGACAGCCTTTGTCGGCAGCTCCTCAGAAATGAGATCAGCCACTTTTCATAAACAAGCACGCCCACAAACGTTCTTACCAATCATGCAAAACTTGTTGCATACCTTGTGAGAAACAAGTTCTGTCTAGAGGCAAACAGTGCTGCCAAGTTAGCAACTTTGTCACCTGATTTAGTGAGTTTTCAGATTCCCCTATTATTTTTTTTTCAAACGGCAACTAGGGACAGAACAAGAGGCTTATGCATTGACTTTCCTCAGCAAGCAGTGAGTGGTGCCTTAAGCCCCTCTCTCTCTTCAAAGAACTGACCAGCGGTCTGACACACTGAAGCAACCCCAGCTACAGAAGAGAGGAGGCCGCTTCAAAGTGATGTCCAGAAGAAAATTTAGATAAAAATGGCTACTCAAACTATGCATTTTCCAGCCATTTGGAGTGCACTTTTCGGGGATTAAGAAAAACATAAAATCGTTAAATATTTATTGAAAAGTATAACAATGAATTATAACTTATCGTGTACTGTTTGGTCCAGTCTTTTTGATATTTAATTATTCCCCTGGTGATGCTCCATTATGAAGTGTTAAACTTCTGGTTGTGAAAAGGATAAAACAAGTCAGAGCTAAAATCTAAAATAAAAACACAAAATCCTACTTCTACCCCTCAAACACTATTTTTTTTCCTGACAGCCACAGCAACTAAAGATTAAATTAACCACACCTGGAATTTTTACACAATTAAATCACACATACCACCACAAACACAAATATATATACAGTATATATTAACCAAAAGCTAGTCTTCATATTTGTGACAAATTCTAGATGCTGTTTTTGTTTGGAGGACAAAGGCACTTTGTTGATAGTCCCATTACTAACCATTTTTGATAAAGTCTGCATTATACTTACAAAAACTTTTTATTCGTTTTGGCAGGTTTTCTTCTTTTTTTTGCCTTCAGCTTTCCATTTAAAATAACTTTTGCTAGTAGCAGGCTAAGGTTTTTCTTCTACATATTAAAAACCTTGTTAAACACATGGGTGGTGCCCTACTGCTACTAGTGGTGAGAAAGTGAATTGCAAACCAGTTAAGAAAACCAGTGATATCACATGGCCTTCAAGGCCCAAAATTGAAAAACTATTTTTTCTTTTGAAGCCCTCAAGGTGGCAATTGCTGCCCAATTGTGGGTCACATCCCAGGGGTCAAGAGTCTCTGGTCTAATGCATCTAAAAGACATTTTGTGTTTATTGTCAAATGCCCTGGCAACTGCCTGATAACATGTTAAATCTGCTCATGATGCTATCACTGAATTCCTCTGGTACCTGTTCTAGGCATGCCAACTCCTAGCAAATCAAAACTTACAGTTAGCTGGTCTGCATGTGTACCAAATTGTCTAAAATTAAACCATTTATTTAAGGCTTTTTATGTGTTTTGTCATTGATTTGATGAGTATTTTTAATCTAAGTAAAAGAAACAAAAATACTCAAGTCTTGACTTAAAAAGAACTTAAAGAACAACAGGGCACAACACAAAAGAATCATAAACAGATCTTTGTGTAATTGGATAGCTTTTAAAAATACTTCACAATTCAATTTCTTTGAATAGCGCATAAATAAAAAAGCGACCTCGTTATGTGAAAAATGTCTAATTCAGCACAGAGCTGTTGCTTTTACTTAATCTAATCATATTTAAAACCAGTACAGACAGATTTAGATGCCGTCTCATTTGAGCCTTTTCATTCCAGTCCGATTCTGATTTTATTCAAATATTTGGAAGTGTTTCAACAGATACAAACAGTGAATTAAAAAAACTGCTTCAATGTTAATGAAAACAGCAGCCAGTGGCACGGAAAACTGTTTTCATAGACACACATTGCATGGAACGATAACAATACAGTGCTCAGCAGTTTTGCCAGCGGAAGGCCCCCTTCACTTGGATCCCCACCACTATGGAAATTTTCCTTGTTTTGCAACCAGCCCCTGGATCATATTTTGCCAGCAGACAAGAAATCATTTTTCCGGTACGATTGTACAAGTGTGCAAAAGCAAGGGCATGTTGGCTCCAGAAATTAGGCAATGTGTTAAAATGAAGAAAGGGAGAGCACATTTTTTTCTAATATTTCTCACTGTGTTATTTGGCATCTATATGATTTAACTGGTTAACAG
>NW_013952438.1:2155285-2156801 GCF_001266775.1 Austrofundulus limnaeus
GCCACAAGGACCATGAATTACCTAAATGCCACCGTGTTACAGAAATAGTGGCTGGTAAAAAGTTTGAGTGGCTGGAACAAAACTTTTTCTACCAGCCACTGTGGCTGGTAGGGGCAATTTATGATTTCCACCCCTGACTATAAATGTTGTATTTGTTGTCTGTCATTGTAGCTGGGATAATTTTACTTATTAAAGCTCATAATCTTACCACTTGAAACATCACTAGCCCTGAAGCTGCTGGTAGACATCGCGGTTGGAATTATCAAAGGTTTTTGACACCTGAGAGACACCGTAGCAACTCCTTTGCGTTTGGAGGAGGGGTGGGGAGGACCAGGGAGGATGATTCAACCACTCAACCACTAGATGTCGCAGAAAACAACAAATCCTACACACTGTGCCTTTAAGTGTCTGTTAGTGAAAGCTTAGAGGCAAAACTGAGGTTCTCCAATCTATGAAGCAGATCTGTTGTCCTCCATCTGCATTTTCAATTGCAGGTTGAGTTATTTTTACACTCTCCCGTCTGTCAAGATGCTCTGAATTCTTTTAAAAGGCCTGAGAGTCTGATATTGGCTGCGTCAAAAATGGCAGCCAGGTCCTCTGAAGGACCCAGTCTACCTGGTCGAGGTGGGTCGGGTTCCTGTTAGACTGGGAAGACTGGAAAATAAGCGGCTGTGAATTTGGACAGTCTGGCCTCCCGTCCTTATGTCATCTCGCCTAGCAACAGTGACAACGCTAAACAGAAGCAGAATTAGATTGAAATTAGAAAAATATAAATATATTAGTGTTATTACTATCACAAAACAATAAAATTAAGCTAAAGGTAATATTTGAAGAACTAACTGTCCTGCCATTGGTGCACATTTATTTCGCGTTTTCCCTCTGCCAAAAATAGAATCTAAAAACATGTCTACAAATAATAAAACTGTTAAAAATACAACCGCTAGAAAATTTAATTTTTTATATTGCCATATTATTTAAAACGTATCCTTTTCTCTCGCTTTGTCCGCCATTACTAGCATAAAAAATCTCCAGTCGGCCCGCAATGCATTATGGGATATGGTGGACCGGGAAGGATACATCGGGCCAAAGGAGGGAAGCAATCGGCCGCATCGGAGGAGTCTTTGGTTGCTGATGAATTTGGTCTTCGGAGTACCCGGCCCACCGTTTTGGACACAGCCATTGTCTTCAGAGGATTGACCACTAAGATACGAGCAAAATGCCATATTGGAAGGGGCGGGCTGTTAATGTAACCATTTTATTGTGATTGATTTCTGCACAGAATTGCATATAATTAGTTTTTCTATTGGTCAGCTTCTGCTTATTAGAAACAGCATTTACTGCAGACGTGTGTTCCCTGGCAACATGTTTTTTTACCTGATTCAATATTTACTGACAAGCATTTCTATAAAATAAAAATGATTTTCAATAGCAAACTGTGTTTCTTTGATGTGTCTCACACTGACCTAAATTTAACATGTCATGTTTGCCACATTCAACTTCACCAATTTCAATAACA
>NW_013952438.1:2158854-2165950 GCF_001266775.1 Austrofundulus limnaeus
GAAAATTTCATGTCATTAGCACCTCTAGTAATATATTTACTGAGAAAAATGTTGACGTGTTCAATACTTATTTTACCTGCTGTATGTGGTACGGTGGTTTAGTTGGTTGAGCTGATGCCTCTCAGCAAGAAGGTCGCCGGTTCAAATCCAGGCCCAGGGATCTTTCTGGGTAGAGTTTGCATGTTCTTTCCGTGCATGCGTGGGTTCACTCTGGCTTCCTCTCACACACCAAAAACATGACTGCTAGGTTAACTGATAACTCTAAATAGAGCCTAGGTGTGAGTGAGAGAGTGAATGATTGTTTGTCTCTATGCGTGACCCTGTTATGGACTTGTGACCTGTCCAGGGTGTGGGCTACCCCGGCCCTCGCACTGTGACTGCTGGATATGGGCACCAGTGACCCATGCGACCCTGAAAGGAATTAGCATGTACAGAAAATGGGTGGATTACAGTATTTTTTTAAGGAATGTTGCCTGGATATGAATAAAATGGGGGAAAATGTTACACCCAAGTCACTAGCAGAGGATATAACATTACTAACTTTTACTACCATGTGGGTTTTTCCCACCTCTGGGCACATAAGTGAGCAGGTTCTGTGTCATGAATGAACCATTTCCGCCTGTCTCAACCCGTCATCTCTGTGGGTGGAGGCAGCAACACTAAAAGAGGTCCTCGCTCCAGGGCAAACTCTCACTTTTCCAGCAGCAGGAGCAGCAGCAGCAGCTGCGGAGCTGTGATTTCCCTGCAGACACGCCGCAGTCATGATAAGGAACGAGGTCTTCTCCTGTTTTGTCTTCTACGCCGTCCTTCTGGTGGTTAAAATGTACGTCATCGCCATCATCACGGGACAAGTCAGGCTGCGAAAGAAAGTGAGACACTTTTTTTTTTTTTGCTTTTCTACCCATTGACCTCAGCTCCGAGTTGTTTTCACTCAAATCGTTATTTTTTTTTTCCTTACAGGCTTTTGCCAACCCGGAGGACGCGCTGAGACACGGAGGTCTGCAGTTTTACAGAGAGGACCCATATGTGGAGAGATGCAGGAGGTGAGGGGGGATCACACTCCGGACTGGTTGAAGTTTCTGGGCATTTTTGGAAAAGTTTTAAAACTCCACAATATAGCTTCACTCCTCTGTTTACTTGAGGCAAATGTTTTTTTTTTCTTTTTGATGGATTTTCCCCACAGATAGAACTCACATGTTGTCCTCTGATTTTCAGCCTGTGGTTTGTGTCTGGTTTGTTTTAACTTGTCAGAAAAAGGAAGGGGGAGAAATGAGGGAGAACAGATGTTTTCCTGCTTGTGAAAGATTCACTTCTCTTTCCGACTGTCCTGAGCTGTTATTAAGCTTATTGAATGAATCCAGCTAACATGTTCTTAGGTCTGGTCACTTTTCTTTAGCTGTGTCTGCAATGAATGGGTGGCAGATAGCCTAAGAAATTTTTGCTAAAAGCATAGTAGGAGTGGATGTGAACTCTTTTTCCATTATCTTATTATCACAGTGTATTACATAATTTCCTGCAGTTCCTTTTAATCAGAAAATACACTTTCCTTGTTTTTTTTTTCCAGGACCATTTGTTAAACTTCTTACAAGAACTGCATACTAGCCACAGAAAAAAAATGAGATGAGATGAGTTTTTCTTTTTAAAAACCATCATCCAAACAAAAATGTCAAACTAGCCCTTCCTTCCTATTTGGTGGCAACAATGTCCACATCAAAGACCTGTCCAGATTCAGAGAAAAATCTTTTTTCTTAGCTTGGATAAGACTTTTATGGACACATTTTGTTTTCTTTAACACTGATTGCACTTTCCTCTCAGTAATAATCTCCAGCGAACCATCAATGTCTGACGACAGCAGGATCAAGTTAAAGCAAGACAATGAGGAAAAAATCCAGGAAAAACGCCTACGTTGTTGACTTAGATTCTTGGGCACAGAATGCATGAGCTGCTTCGTCATCATTTGTGAAAAAACATTATTTCTCAAATCTATAGTTAGTACACCAAACAGTGAGTCTATTTTTCCTCACCACAGACTTTGTAGTGCAAGAGGTGCAAAGGCAACAGAAAATCTCTGTTTTTGAAGTTATTTGTGGTGTGGATAGAGTTTACTTCACCAAAGAGAAATGTACCCTAAGTACATGTCCATAAGTATACTTTTTTATAATTAGGTATACTTTCAGTATCTAAAAAAAGTTGAGTAGGTCTTCTGGATGAGTTCTTTGTGGAAACGTTTTGTCTTTTCAAAACATGTACAATATGTTGCCTTCAGGTACAGACCTCCCTTGCAAAAAAGATCTGTGATCTCAGTGGGATTTTCCTTTTTAAATAATAAAGGTAAACAGTTTTCTCCAAGGGACTCCTTCAGTCTGAGGAGTTGCAGGGAAACTCAGCTTCATAAGCAATACATTCCCAAACTTTTAGTATGTTTTTAGTATAACCCAAGTATATGTAACATGAACTTTGTTCGGTATTTCTGTTATGTACATAAGACGTAATCTAAAAGTATACTCTTATTTTTCAGTTTAAAATTAGTGTACTTAAAGGACACATGTACATGCTGTGTCACTATCTCCCTGCTGCCAGTGAAATGGCTTTTAATAAGGAGATTAAACAATAGGACTGTAGTAGTAGGGATGCATCAATATAAAAAACGACCAGACCACTGACATGGCTCTCTACTTCAGTTACTTCTGGCTGTGCCATTATTATTGTTATCATGATCAAACACAACCATTTCCCTTCCCGAAACAGAAACACAAACTGCAACAAGTGGGAAATCAATATCGGACATTAATATTGTGTCATGAATTAAGCCTGTTCTCTGCCAAGTCAAGTCACAGCCAAGCCTTCACTCATTGTCTCACCCCTCCCGTCACAGAAAAATCCAATCAGCGTCATGTCACTCACCTGTTCACAGCAGTATTTAAACTCCACTCTCCCACATCACCAGTGCCAGATTTATGAACGGTTTTTCCTAGTAGTTATCCAGCATCCATGTCACGTCTTGCCTGCCTCGTTACGACCTTGATTTTGCTCTCTGGATTCACGCTCCTTGCCTCATCCCTTAACGGTACTGTATCGGACTCTGATCTCCTGGTTTTGACCCACGCACTCCTCTCTGGACCTCTACCTCCCGTCGCTTCCCCTGTCGGACCTGTTCAGTCATCTGTCTCCCGGATTCTGACCCACGCCTGTGTACACCGACCACGAGTAAAGTCCAGCCCTCAGTACCTGTCTCGGATCTCTGACCACATGTGTAAGACCCAAGACTGCCTCACGGAAAAACCCAGAGTTCGTAAACTCACTCAAGCCTCGCAACCCGGAAGTGCTTTCACCGGACTTCATCCAAGACTCTCAAAGTCTTTTAAGAGTGCTGTTGGGACGTCCTGTACTCTAAAAAAGTTAGTGGCTAAACCTCCTACTAAATCTGTTCCTGTGAACTTTCTAGCCACTAACCTAATTCTCTCCTGTGTAGAACTCCTGATTCCTGTGACGTTCGCTTCCAGATCCAGCTGTTTACATTTTAATAAAAACCTTAAAACTATTCTGGTGTCTGGCAAGTCAGTGAAACTCGTACACTCAGTCATTACATATTGGCCCAGTTTTACTTATCTGACCGATGCCGATACGCTAAAAAATGACCAACATCGGATTACTGCTGATATAAGTTTCCACTGTTCTCACTAGTGGTGTACTGATACCAGTTTTTCTCAAAGTGAGTATGAGTACTTCTGTTTGGGTACCAACCGATACTGAGTACAATACAGAGTACTAATGAGTTAGAACGTAAACATTATAAAATGATTTTAAAAACACATTCCTTATAGACCTACAGCCCCTCTGACTGGATCAAATCCAATATACAGCATAATACTGTTGACTCATTTAAAAAATAAATAAAAATAAAGTTTTCTTTCAACTTGGATACATTTCTTAAACAAACTCCTTGGGAGGTTTAGCCCAAATCTTTTGAAGGAAATTGTGTCACCTTTTGATACAGGATGGTTACAAATAAAATAAACATATTTCCTCCAAATTTGTGTATCTCCAACAAGTTTTGGTTGCATCTGAATGACATATACTGTTTTAAGCTCAACACTCTCCAGGTTATCCGGATCTGAAAACCCATCGACACAAAGAGAGAGGGGAGAACTCATCGGGTGAAGAGCGAGCAAAACCGGCCAAGCAGGACAGAGGGGTGTTCGTCTCACATTCTTTCATATTCTAAACCATTTCTCTCCTCCTCCAGGGCTCATCAAAACGACTTGGAGAACATCCTCCCGTTCCTCTTCCTGGGTGCCGTCTACTCCCTGATCGGACCTTCGCTGTCGGTGGCCCGCTTCCACTTCCTGGTCTTCTTCATCTGCCGCGTGCTGCACAGCGTCGCCTACCTGTGGCCCCTTGAGCCGCCCACCCGCTCCCTGGCCTACGTCGTGGCGCAGATACCGTGCTTTTCCATGGCTCTGCAGATCCTCGTGTCGGTCGCGGCGTACGCCTGACGTTCCCAGAGCGGGCAGCTGAACCTGAGGTGGCAGCGTCCAGGAAGGACCGCAAGTTCATGACCCGCGTCGACAAAAGGAAGCAAGAAGCTCCTCTGCTGAGCTCGTTTTAAAAGACAGTGCAATACCAGTTGTGTGACAGTGTCAGTGTAGTTTCCAGAGAGACTCTATCAGTATTTTTCTCCTTTGCTCAAAATGTGACGTCTCAAAAGATATTTGAAGTATATTGTTAGATGCAATAAGACCATACTCGTGTGTTTAAAATGCAGATGAAGATTGTTGCTCATTTTTCACTCGTTTGTTGACATTTCAAACCTTTTTTTGCAGACAGTTTAGACGTACAGTCACTTAGGAATACTTTTTTTTCCCCAGTGGAGGTGAACTGTATGCTGATCCCAACCACTTTTTGTGTTTACACAAAACACAAGCCACCATTGAAGTGACTTCATGTCCTCATAGTGGCTTCATGTGTTTCCTGTGTGTGGATTGTGGATCCTAACCCACTGACTGATGAAGTGCTAAAACTTTAGAAACACACCTGATGCTCCGCCCGTCTGGCTCCTCCAACTGTTACAAAAGAAGTGTGAAAGGACCTGATGTGTAAATGTCTCCCAACATCCTGTGAGGAAAAAAAAACATTCCATCTATTGTAATATTGTCATTTTATCTGTAAGAACAGGCTTTGTGGTTATGTGTAAAGTTGTTGTCGGTATAATTTATTACTCAGTTGTATTCAGTCATGTTCGTGCCTCAGAGACTTTTTTCTAAGAAATAAAACAATTCATAATCTATTGTGGCCAATTTTTAAGTTATTTCTATATTTTACAGACAGATCATTGCTGATGTAGCCTGCTGAGATGAGTTTTAAGGGGGATGGAGGGCCCCATCAGTGAACCGATCCAGAAATACGAGGCAACGTTCCAGCATTCCTGCACCCATTACGTAAAAACACTGGCCTGCATGGGCTGTGTTTCCTGAGACGGGAGGGCACTGGGCAGCTCCATAAATGTACTTACAGATGCTTAAATACTCAATCATGACACAATTAAAGCTTGTGTTGCCACACTGAAAGATTTTTATTTTATTTAAGTCTGTCGTCATCAGCTTTTACCACATTTATTGTCACTCCTGGCCTGAAGCAACATTTTTCCACTCTCAACGTGATCCCTGTAATCCAACTTTTGATGATTTCTCAATCGAGACAGATGACTGAATTTGAACAAACAGAACTCAAATCCCTTGTCATCATGGATGTTTCTTTGTTTAAGTTAGGGGTTATTTTTGGTCATCTTTTTTCCTACAAAGGACTATGGTGAACCTGGAATGTGGGAGGAAAGGAGAATTTCTTGCTTTGAATGAATGAGCTCTCACAATCAGGGAGATGCATGAAGCTGACAAAGGACAAGGGTGTGCCTATATTCATGCATTGGCTTTCCTTTTTTAAATGTATTCAGCCCTTTTCCTCTGGGTAAATGAAAACAACACTCTTGTTTTTCTTACTTACATTTACTACTCGTTTTTTCTCAATGTGTGTTTTAGTGGAGAACAGGAAAACAGTTGTCATTTTTCTTGACCAAAAGCTACCTAAGGAAGAGATGGTTTGTTGGTTAAAGGGCTCAACGTGGAGAAAAACGTGCAACACTGGTTTTACCCAAGTTAAGTTTCTTAAATATTTGTCACCACCTTGTGGACGAGTAAGAGCACTGAGTAGTCAGGAGATGGAGAATAAAGGTGGAACTGGATGTTTTCTAGTGTGTGTGTGTTTGTGTGTGCCTGTTTTGCTACCTGGTGGGAATGATTTTTGACCATTTTCCCATTATACACAGTGTGGTGAGGATCCATTGTTCCTTATGGGGACAAAAGCCCAGTCCCAATTGGGGGAAATACCATTGGTGGATCAGGGGTTCGGTTTGGGATTAACATGTAAATTGAGTTTTGGGTTAAGTGTAGGGTCAGGTATGTACCTGTGAGGTTAGGTTTAAAGTAAGAGGTGAGTTTAGGAGAGTTTCTCACTCCCACATGCCGCCTGATGGCACCACAGACTCGGTAAATCCCTTAGGAGGTGCACATTCGGGTCCAGCCCTGGGCCGCTGGGTCCTGGGAGGTGCATGGTGGAGTCAGCTGTTCCAAGAGAACATTGGAGACTGACTGTTGATTTGTATGTGCTGTAAGATGTACATGTATAGCTGTCTGGTGGGTGTGGGTGCTGTGTGTACCCTGTCAGAGTGTTTGTCATAAAGGGAGGAGGGTGCAGAAAAAGAAGGAATAGACAGAGGAGGGTTAGGGGAGGAGTCGGGAATGGTTGGGGATGTGGAACGGTTGGTGTATATAGGATGTTTACATTGGGACTAATCTAATCAAAAGAAATGTTTGGATTATTTAGTAGAATTCCTTCTAGTGACTGTTTATTTCTAGCTTAGATGTATATCTTGGAATTACAGTGCTGGTCCATCAGCTGTGGCGCTTGTCTAACTGTGGTAGGGTTAGACTATTGAAATGACTGGTGAATGAATAGAAGTCAGTGCAAAGTCCCCATGAAGACAGAAGAACAAACATGTGTGTGTGTGTGTGTGTGTGTGTGTGTGTGTGTGTGTGTGTGT
>NW_013952438.1:2166001-2168020 GCF_001266775.1 Austrofundulus limnaeus
GTGTGTGTGTGTGTGTGTGTGTGTGTGTGTGTGTGTGAGGGGTGGAGGGTTAACTGATTTAATAAGAACCAACAGAACTGAAATAAAAAGTTTATTACTGCAGCAATTACAATCTTTTATATGAGGATCAGCAAAATTGGATTTTGAGATCAGGGGTTGTTCATCTGATTTCAGCTTTCATAAAGAAAAGACAGAGTCTTTACAAGGCCCACGAGGCATATAATCACCTGGAATGAAGATGACTAATATGCAAAGCTATGGACAGGGCCAAACAGGATTTTTTTTCTTGACAACCATCAGTGAGGCTAAAAACATCCACTGCGGTCTCAGAGGCCTGATATGCTGACCTTAAGTGAATTCCCATGAAATAGATTTAGGGCCTGTACTTCATTAAGCTGCTTAATTTAGCTGTTTTGGTTGTCTAACAATACTGTGATAATAGACCAATGCATTATATATACAGTACATACAACATTAGTATGTACTCATACTTAGTCCCATAAGCTCACAAGACAAAAACTCACAAGACACAAGTTCTCAAACGCTTAAATAAAAGCAAGACAAAAGTTAAAAAATTATACAACTTTTATTAGCTGCACATTGCATCACAGAAATAAGGCTTCGTGATGTAGCTTGCACTTTGAAATTGTCTGCCCTTTATTAGGTGAGGTACCAGAGGTGAACAGCTCAAAGAAACTCACTTGTTAACATAGTATCTTCTCAAGCTTACTCAAGTTAATAAAATTTTGGTTCAAAAATAATACAGTGCTACTTTTTTCATTGAGGCTGTGAGCTTTTGTCCACACACCTCTTACGTTATACTGGGTCTACTCCATATAAATCTATGTGATCTATAAGAATCACAAACTGACTGGAGGTTCATTTCAGTCCAAGGACCAACAGTTGCTGTCTGTATCTGAAGTCCAGATGAAACAGGAGAAAAAGTAGTTTCAGTTTGGTTCTTTGATGAACTAGAATCAAATTAAATTCAGTCTGAAAACGTAGGAAATGGTTTCACTAAACCGATTTAAATATATAAGATTTAAAGGGTCATCTGTACATGACCAAACATACTCTGGTCATGTACAGATGCGCCGTACTTTAGGAAGATATTTGTTAGTTTATTTCATTTAAATGTTGCTTTTTATATGTATTAAATTTGTTTTATTGAATCATTTATCTGACACAAATACGTATTTGTGGTCACTAAGGAAAACGTTTGTGGTAATTTATAAAATTTTGTGCTTTGTTACCACAAATCCCAAAAGGTTAGGTTTGTTCTGGGAAAAAAGAGACAGTACAGGTTTACAATGACCCCACTCATCCACTGCAATCATTTTTCAAACTGCTGCCATCTGGCAGAAGACTGATGGTTTCTCTAACAAAGAAAAATGGATACAAAAGTCATTTGTTCCCTCCGCTGTGACCGTGCTTAATAGGGTCTTGTTTAAACATAGACTCACTAGACAAACCATTGTCTATTGAGGTGTCTTTGTTCACTTTATCATGTATTTTAGAATGTTTTAATTGGTTTTCATGTATTCTGGTCATCTATAAAAGGTTTAATGGTCTTTTTAATTTGTTTACTGTTGTATGTATGAGACAGATGTCAAATTCAAGTCTCCATTTCATGGATGACATTTTTGTCTGAATGAGTTTCTCCAGGTGAATTAAAGGAAATAATAAACACAATGACACGGATATAGTGCAATGCCAACAAGACCCACTGTGCATAAATAAGAGATTAAAGTCCAGTTTAACTGCCAATGTCAATGAAAAAACAGCAAATGTTAGTTTATTTTAAGTTATGTCATACAGATTTTTGACAACTGCCAATCATTAACGAAGGCATTCAAGAATTCGCTCTACTCCAGTGCCTTTGTGTAAAAACAACAGTCATGCTAACTTTATTGTTATCACGACTTAACTGAATTCACACCATTGTTGTTACTGCAAATAAATAAATAAATAAATAAATAAATAAATAAATAAATAAATAAAAACAAAATAATAAATTTT
>NW_013952438.1:2168122-2179259 GCF_001266775.1 Austrofundulus limnaeus
GTATTACTTGGCATTAAAAACGATGGCGATACAATATTTTTAAGACACTTGGTGTTTTTTTTTTTCAATTTTATTTTTTTTAGACATTTTTTATTTTCATTTCAATATCACAGAGAGGTTCAGCGACAATCTAAACAGGAATTTGAAAACTAAAAAACAGTGACAAAGCCGAGGAGAGGTGGAAATTGGGAGTGCCTTATCCTGGAGCGTTAGGGTCGACATGGAGATTTTTTTCACCACTGGTACAGAAGACTGAAGCAGTATTTCAGTAGCTAATTTCTCCTCCTTTTTCAAGATGTCTGAGGGGTTCATGCTGTGGCAGGCAGAGAAACAGAAAAAGGTGTGAGGAGCAAGAAGAGGAGGCTCATGCAGTATCTGACAGCTGTTGTATTGTGAAACCACCACAGAGAGGCACTCTCACAACCACCGCTCCCCTTTTGTTGCCTTACAAAACGTTCTACTTTAGTTGTACGCACTGTTTCTCTGCACATTTACAAGAGAAGTGTTAATGTCCTGATGCAGCTTAGTATTCTGTGAAGAAAAAAAATGAAGTTGGTCCTCTGGACAGGTTCTTCTTTGATGAAACAGTTTGTCTCTCCTCCAAGAGACTTCTTCAGTCTGAGGAGTTTCGGATAAACTCAGCTTTATAAGCACTGCCTCCACATGGTGGACAAAGTTTAATGATGACAATCAAATCAGCTGTTCACACGCAAAAGAGGACCATCAGCCTAACAATAGATTGTTAGTGCTCTAATTATCGCTGTTGTTAGTAGAGGACCATGTGCACCATCACCTGACTGTTGTTGGGGCACTAATTATCACCTATTGCTCACAGTGGGCTGAGTCATACTCGCAGTAACAGCATTGTAAGAGGGGGATAACTGGACACGAAAGCCTCCAACTCTGTTTAATGATGGACAGTTTTTCTTCACAAAGATGGCATCCTTTACTCCTCTCTCAAACAATCGTTCCTCTCTATCCAGGATGTGAACATCTTCATCCCTGAAAGAGTGACCGCTGGCCTGTAGATGATGAATCCTGAATCTTTGGTCTAGTTCACTCCAAAGATCCAGTCCCCAGGCACAAACTGATGTTGTGTATGCTGTTAAGGGCGAGGAGGACTGTGATCAGTTATACATCGGGGAAACTAAACAGCCACCATTCAAATGGATGGGCCAACACAGAAGAGCTACATCATCAGGTCAGGACTCTGCAGTTTACACTCATCTACAGGCCAGCGGTCACTCTTTCAGGGATGAAGATGTTCTCATCATTGATAGTGAGGAGTGTTGGTTTGAGGAGGAGTAAAGGAAGCCATTTTTAAAAAGAAAAAATGTCCATCATTAAACAAAGGTGAAGCTCTTTACGCCCAGTTGCCCCCCTCTTACAATACTGTTATTGCGAGTATGACTCAGCCCCCTGTGAGCAATAGGTGATAATTAGTGCCCCAACAATAGTCAGGTGATGGTCCACATGATCCTCTGTGAACAGTAGAGATAATTAGAGCACTAATAATCTATTATTATCCTGAGGGTCCTATATTGCATGTGAACAACTGATTTGATTGTCACGTTAAACCTGTTTGTCCACCATGTGGAGGCAGTGCTTATAAAGCTGAGTTTACCTGAAACTCCTCAGACTGAAGAAGTCTCTTGGATGAGAGACGAAACGCTTCATTAAAGAAGAACCCATCCAGAGGACGTACTTGTTTTCTTTTGAGAAGCATTAATGTTTGAATCAAAACAAAAGATCAATCTTGCTTCCTTTGTCCCAACTAGACTTTTAAAAGTGCTTTTAATTTGAAGGATTTGGCATTTAGACTTGGGTTAGGCTGTCTTTTCATTAGAACCCAACACAACTTGAAATGTTTATATGGCCAGAGAGACAATTACAGGAGATTGTTTCCACCTGGCCTTCAGCTACAGAAAAAAACAAAAACAAAACTAAAACATCAGAAAGAGAGGGAGCTGGAATTGATGTGTGTTTGTGGTTCCAAGTCAAAATGCCATTCTATCTATTGCACATATTATGTTGGCAAAAGTGCCGTATGAGATTCTAAACAAAGTCTGAGAAAAAAATCTACATTGGGGTGATCAATGAGTGTGTGTTTGAACTACCAGGATCAATCAAAAACACTGGACAGGATGTATGGATATAGATTGATGGTTGGTAATTGGTACTTTTCCCCACTTTACTTCCATCTTGAACTGAGTGGGTGGTCCTTTGTATTTATGCGTTTACTGTTGTGCACCTATTGTATGTACCTCTGTTTTTGACTTGGATTGGGTTAGGACTCTAGCCAAGGGTCTATGTTTAATATTGAGGGTTAGGGAACAAAGCTAGGAGTTTTGCTAACATTCTTCAACAATCAAACTACACAAGGTGTTAAAAATAATACTCGGGTACAAGATCTTCAACGGTGGGTACTGCAGGGGTGGTGGTTATGGGGTTTGTAAAAGTGTTGAAACATTTTTTTGTAAATGCATTTTTTAGAAGTTATGTCTACACACATGCCCATGAATCCAACATGTAGCAAATTGATAAACTGAGGCATAAAATTAAATATATACTGTATGCGAGGTCCTTGCTCTATCTCTCGATCGGTTTGGGGCTCCCAGATGGAAAAATGTTGAAGACCCCTGCTCCGGTATATTAAAACATCAAATTTGAGTTTGGTTTTCAAATCATCCATACCTGCAAAAGTATAAAGCCAAATAGCCAAAGTGATCAAGGTTAACTGAGTCTTTAATGATTTAATACCACAGAGATAAATTGTTATCAGTAGCTAATACTCTAGATACACCATATTTAGTCATAGGTGTGAGATTACACATTGAAACCATACCCTTTGTATGTGCTGGTAATGTGCTCAAAGCCCAGTTTTTACACCAGTAGTTTCTAAAATATTGTTCTAACTCTGTCTTTCACAATGAAGTTATCCTTCTGTTTGATACTGCTATACATGTTCGGATTGGGCATGGGGTCTTAACCTAATTCACTTTAAATGGGCAAATTCTGTAGTTGGAAAAGATTCCCCTGACTTCATTGAATAAACACTCTCCATTACCAAAGAAACACCAAAGAATAAACATTAGATTAGTCATAAATAATGTTGGTCTTTGGCTGATGTGAGGCCTTCTCTGATTGGTTTGCAGGCACTTATAGTAGGTGTTCATTTAAAGTATTCAAAATGTGGATAATACTGAGACTACTACTGTAACAGTAAATGGTAATAATTACAAAAACAATTAAAGTAGCACTAGACTTAAAAGAGAGGTGGTTTTCAGCTAAATGTATGGAGTTTGAAAGCAGCAACAGAGAGTTTGTACTGAGAAAAACATACAGTTTTAAGTAACATTAAGGAAAAGTATAGAATTTGCTTATATCCTGTATCCAAGTCCTTTATCTTTATGCACTATGTTATAGTCTATTACAAAACAAATTAGTTTTTTTCTCACACTGGATACATACACTCTATTTATTTATTTATTTATTTATTTATTTATTTATTTATTTATTTATTTACAAATTTCATTTACAATAAATCTGATTTTCTGTGATGGACTTGCGACAGTTACTGCAGGACAACCAGTGACCTCCACAACCCGGCAGGTAACAAATGGATAAATTCAATTTTGTACAACCAAACTAAATTAATAGTTTTACGATTTCAACTCTAATTTTATATTAAATAAAATTTTCAAACTACGATGTCCAATCCAGTGATATCAATGGTTTTGAACACACTAAGCTACAGAAAGAAAACTTGGGAAACGTAGTTATATAACTGGCGTGCTATTTCAGTGTGACTTGCTTTATTTAGTACAAGTTAATTATCACATGTAAGGAAATCATTGAATTTATTGTGTAGTTTGCTTCACATTGTAATATCAACATACATACATGTAAGACCTGACATATTCAATGGCTGTGGTTTGCTTTTCATTTCTACATTTGGCCTTATGTTTACGATTTCTTCTGTTCAAAGACGATCCTTGTGGCTCAGAAACAAAGTTTTTGCAGCAGCAGTGGTGTGTTATTTAGATTTAAACTTGGTTAGCTCCCGTGGGGTAAAATGTGTCAGGAATGTCGCTTCTTGAGAGTGCCTCTGGGTATTTAATTCTACAAAAGGAACTTTCTTAATCTTACATGGACTACAATCACGGACGCTACTGACAAATGCCAGAATACAGCGGTTTTAATTGTAGTTCAGTGGAGGATGCTGGGAAATGGCACTTGTGGGATCCCTTGCCTCCTGTCCTGCCAACTTGAATAGTAGTGAATAAGAATTGGCCTAAAGACTAAAAATGTGCAGAGACCATAAAACATCATACTTTCACTAAGGGTTAAAACAAAATGGATTTTTATATCTATAAATATGCATTACAGAGCAGACAGAAGTATGCCTGTCGATGTATGCAGCTTCTTGTATAAACAGATGTACACGTACATATGCATATCATACAACATCTGGAAGCGGGGCTGAAATAATGTACAACACATAATATACAACACGTATTTAGCAACTTCTGAAGGAGCTGTGGACCATCGGACCTTTGTTGTACCTCGGCGCGCAGGTTTACATACAGTTTTGTGATTTTCAAAAACTGTTCTCCCAGACACACGCGACCGTACATCCTCTTTGGGGGTTTTTTTTGCTGCGGAACGACACAAATACCAAACCCACAGCGGCTTTGAGATGGCTCGTGAATACAAACGTGCACACAAACCTGTCTGCTATCTCCCACCCTGATGGTGAGCCTGTCCGAAGACTGAAAAGACCCGGGTAAAAAAAAGAAAATAAAAATCTTTAAAAAAATCTAACAAATTAAAAAAAAAAAAGAGTGACAGCATGGGAGCGAGTGAGCAGAGAAGTGCACAACAGGATTGTCTTCACTTTAGGTCCAGGACATCATTTTCGAAGGATGTGGAGATCGCGAACACACTGGCAAGAGGTGGACTCTCCGTCTGCAGTGCCGCCGCCACCGCCTCCGACTCCAGCTCCAAACTGGGTGAGCAGTGCAGCTGGACGTCCAGCTCGGATTCACCTGACTCCGACGGTAACCTGCTGAGGATAAAAAAGCTGATTTATCATGATCCCAAATAACGAGCATTAATTGCTGCAAACTAAAAAAAAAATGGCTGCGCAATTGGTGGACGTGTTGCACATGATTTACAAAGACAGCATGTGCAAATGATAACAGGTGCAAAAGTAAGATGATACAGAGTATGAACTATCATTTTCCCTCTCTTAAAGAATGCGAAAAATACACACTTCAATTAATTGTGAATATTTCCAGCATGCTATTATTGTAATCTTCCCAGTATTTAGCACATTCTAATAATCATCATGTATTTTGCACAATGGATATGCTGAGTGGGGATGGATGAAGAACCCATATGAGTGGGGGCCTTGTAAGCTCTTCCCTAAAAAGACACTGAGCTTTATTCCAACCTTTGTGTTCTTCAGATGAACACTCAGTGATCTGAGCTCCTCAGGATCCATTAAGGCAGGGGTCTCCAAACCTTTTTTCCTTAAGAGCTACTTTCGCAAAATTAAATTGTCCAAGAACTACTTTTTTGCAATATTAAATTTTAAACTTAAAAATAAACCATTGGAATAAATTTGTTTTGCACAGGAAACATTGTCTTCAATTCACATGAAACCACCACGAAGAACACTGAATTTACATAAATGTGCTTTTTGTGTTTAACCATTCATATTATAGTGTATTTCACACTACTAACTTAGGGTTTAACTGCGACAGATTTGTGCACAAAACATGTTGGGTGACGGGTCTCTGATTTTTTTCTGCATTGTAGATTCCAGCAGGAAGAAACCCCGTGCAGTGAACTATATTACAGTGGGAGGGTTTCCCAGGAGCTCGGCACGGTGTATCTTAAAGGCACAGTGTGTAGGATTTGTTGTTTTCAGCGACATCTAGTGGTTGAGTGGTTGAATCATCCTCCCTGGTCCTCCCCCCACCCCCACCCCCGCTTCCAGATGCAAAGGAGTTGCTACGGTGTCTCTCAGGTGTCAAAAACCAGCAGCTTCAGGGCTAGTGATGTTTCAAGTGGTAAGATTATGAGTTTTTAATAAGTGAAATTATTCCAGCTACAATGACAGACAACAAATATTACATTAATAGTATTACAACTGAAACTGTTTTTGAAGTCGCCACCGCAGTTTGTCCTTCATGAGCCTTCGTAGACAAGATGGCGGCTGCCTGTAGTGGCGACCCGCGACCATGGAGACATAAACAGCTTTTTATAAGGTAAAAATAATAAAACAAGGTCTTTGTCTGCAATGATTAGACATGTTTTTTTTATTATTGTCATTAGTGATTATCTCAATTTTGGCTAAAAGAATTGACAAAATCCTACACACTGTGCCTTTAAGGGGCCATGAAAGGTGTGTGCAAAAACTGCCGAACAACCAACCACGTGTCGTCTGTCGATTGACCAATATGAGCCCTAAACTGTTTGATTGACAAGCAAGGGGAAGAGACTGATTGGAATGAAATGAAAGTTTGTTTGGCCAGTGACAAATTCACTTTTGCTTCTCCTAATTTTTCATAAACACTGAAGAGCTACTTTAAATGAGCTCACCAGCTACTGGTTGGAGACCCCTGCATTAAGGGGTCCAAGAGAACTCTTCTCTTTTATATGCTCAGAGCCAGGCAGTGGTCTAAGTAGAGGTCTCTGGTTCAATGCCACAGGCATCACACAGACCATTGTCATGGAGTCCCATCACCATTTTGTGGCAGTTGAACAGGTTGTGCCCAGTTAGAACTCCAACCAGCGTACTTAAAGTTTTCCTTATCAGGGAGATGGAAACGTTCTCAAACCTTAGATTTGGGCCGTTTATCAGTTCCCATGTCTGTCAACCAGCAGTTGCTGCAGTTACTGGAACAGCAGCAACTTCAGTCCCAGATTTTAATGTGCTGTGAGTCAGACAGGCGTTTTCAACAAACAGTCTGGTGTAACCTTACAGCACTGGATGCAGCCTCCCCCGAGATACACAAATCCAGTGGAGTCAGGTCCGGAAGGATTACAAGTAGTTTGCACATCCTGATAATCATCATACAGTATATTCTGCATAAAGGCCAACACGCTAAATGAATTACACCAGCTGTTTTGCTCATTTGACAGACTCAGCCCTCAGCACACAGAATTAATAAATCAGCTTTGCACGTTATTGAGTTTGTGTCGTTTTACACATGTGACCCTTTGATAAATCTGCTCCTTAGACTCACACAAAGTCTGTCATGCGTTCCTGTAGCGCTGCGTGTTTTACCTGTCACTGTTTGTTGACGTCAGCGGCCGCGCTTTGGGCTCCTCTTCAGTGTTCTTCTTGCTCATCTTCCTCTGTTTGACCGATCCACTGTCCGATTTCCCGCTCGGCTCCTCCGTCAAGCCTTAATTGGTGACAGAAAATGGACACGAGTTTGGAAAACAGCACTTTTCAGACAAGAGTCGCTCAAACACAAAAACCACGGCTTCGACACAAAAGTCATTTGTTGTGCAGTGTGGGATCATTTGTCAGAATACCGAGCAGCTCCTTCCGCGTGCGGCTGGCGATCTCTTTAATCTCCATGCGGGACAAGGACAGCGAGTGCGTGGCCGAGATGAGCGGGGTCGGCGCGATCATGGCGGGGGCTGGCGCCGCCAGCACCTTGTTGACCAGGGGGGACTTCAGGGGTCTTTCGATGCTGCGGCCCACCAAGTTACACAAAGGAATCTTGAAGATGTGCTTACACGTTGCTTCGCCTGGCGGGGGGGATCAGCAAGGAATTAAAGAAGAGGCAACAAAAGAGGCCATAAAACAATAAACGAGAGCAAAGACAGGAGTAGAGTGTCAGAGAACGGATAGAACATTAAAAAATGTATGGAGGTAGGCAAAAAAAAACAAAAAAAAAACGTTTTAACTGTTCGGTTAGGAACTTCTTCCATATCGCATTTGTGAAATTTGGCTCAAATTTATTTTAAGCATGCTATTTTATGTTCTTACAGTTAATGATAAAGCGCAATAAATTCAAAGTAGATGACTCAAAATACTGATTTTAGAAATATCAGGAGTGGTAAGTATATTTAAATTGTTTCTCAAAGATTGAAAAAAAATGCGACATAACCTTTATATTTAACATGATTAAGCCTAAGCTCTATCACTCAGCCACACTAATCAGCTCATCTAACAACGTTTCATTCAAATGAAGACCCTCTAAAATGATTAATAGTTCCATTTACTAAAACAGCATGCACTCTTCGAATTAATCATCCTTACAAAAGAAACGTAATTCGGTGTAATGAAAGCTATTTATCCAGCATCATCTATTATTCAGCAGAGGCTGGAAAACTTAATAAACTTAACAAATGGATGTTTGGAGATTTTTTCAAATGACACAACGTGCTCACGAAGCTGCGGTGTGCAAAAGCATAAGTGCCAGCAGGGGGCGGTGTTGCAACTCAGACCGCTTCATTCAGGCAGGTTGGTGTTAAATTAAATCAAAGTGGTGGTAACCCTCTGCACAAAAAGGACTGTCTCAGCTGAGATGTGTGTGTGTGTGTGTGTGTGAGCAGAGGAAAGAGCCATGGAGGAAAAATAGAGGGTCACTGCTCGTGTTTGACGGGTACATTGTGTTTGAGCGGTTACACATCCACGCTCATGTACCCGCGCTGTCACGCAGGGGGATAAGAAAAAAAAAGCCAAAATGTGAGATAGCATGCAGTTATCTGGAATACAGTATACAATCATGGAGGGATAAATATATTCCACATGCACTTGTCTCTGAACCAGGGGAAGTGGCGCTTTCCATCACACTGGCAGAGTGACGTAAATGTTAGGCATGCTCTCGGGAGGAATTGAAGTTCAATTGTCCAGCCACTGCAGGTGTTTGTGAATGTGTGTGTGTGTGTGTGTGTGTTGAAGCCAGTGGAGGTAGATGGTGGTCAGCAGCCGCCTCAGTCTCAGCGTTACTGATGCCTTTACATCAAATGAAAACCTCCCCGAGGAGCAGAGACGGCGGGCGATCAGGCAGTTGGAGGATGAGATTTTTGTCAGCAGCCCCTCAAAACAGCTCTTTTTCAAACCCCCGCCTCCCGCCAAATATACCCACCCACCACCGGACCGTGGCACCGCCGTTTGAACTCCCACTTTGGATCGAAGAGAGGGCTGACAAAAGTCTCCATGGCGACAGTGCAATCTGTAAATCATGCTGCGACAGACGAGTCTTCTCCTTCCCTCTTTGCCTCCCCTCCCACCCCTCCTTCGTGTGCATGGCTCCTCCATTTTCATCTTGCACTTGTGCGTTCCCTCCTCCTCTGCTCTTCCTGTAATTACGAAATCCTCAGTTTCAACTATCACTTCCGTCTCACTTTCTCTTTTTTCTTCTACGCTCCCTCTGCCCTCCCATTCTCTTCTCACGCTAATGCTTCCAATTAGCTGAGACAAAAGGAGGAGGGGGGATGGGGAAGACACACAACGCTAACTTAACATTCAACCGGCGTCCAAGTCAACATGCCGCCTTGGAGCAGACAGAGTGGTGCACTCTGGGAGCGTGTGCGTGTTAGTCGGGCAGCTTTATGAGCGTTCTTTATTAGCCGAGCACGGATCGCGGCAGGAATCTGCAGTACCTTCAGCATCCTTAGACATGTACAGGGAAAGCTTGGTACCATAGGGGATCCGTATAGAATCTGAACCAGGGATGAAGAAAAGGGTTACACAAACCAAAAACACACACACTCACACATTTAGGTACACGCACACACACGCTAACACAATATGGTTTTCTCTTGTCTCCAGGCAATGCAGCCTTGTTCACATTACTTGATACATCAGGACATGAAAATGAAAATCCAGCCCCTCACCCCTCGAGAGAAATAATTACCCGAACCGGCCTAAGAGCATAAATCCTGTCCTCTGCTAATTGCAGCTGCAGCAGCCGAACCTTTTCTTTCTGTTAGCCTTAATGGGACCTGGAAATTGCTGCTCCTCTCAGAGCAGATCGGCTCGATGGTGCAGCAGCAGGTACACAAACATTTTAATAAACACTTTTTTTATTTAAACATTTGCTTTTCATCCTTGTCACCAAAATTAGCTCCAGTTATAGGAACACAAAGGAGCTTACGCCCTTCATGTCCATTAGCTTGTCAGCTCAGGATGACTGACAGATTTATTAGCTGCATTCTGAACAGCTGTAGCTATCTGAAGAGGTCAGGAGACAGAAGAGCAGATATACGATAAAATATGGAGGATAATGTGAATTAGAAAGCTGATATCGGTCTGTTGTGTTCTTGAATGGTGGTGCTGGGAGGTACTGAGTCCATTAGTGACTCAGACTTTTGATGTTTTATAATTTAACTTCACTTTTTACTGCAGATACAACTATAGACTTGTAAAGTACATAGAGTATGTAGAGTACATATTCTGCTGCCTTGGGGTTTTCACATTACTGAATAAAAGATAAATTATATCAATGTTTTTTTTTTAATTGACGTGTTGAAGATTCCTTCAAAAAAGCGGAGTTGTTTGTTGAAGAACAGCACGCTATTTTAAAGTCTTGTTCTTCTGGCACTGTCGAGCAGAAACCTTACATCTCCAAAACCTTTTCAGAAAATTATGTGGTAGAAATTTGTATTTTGTCTGTGTATGGGGTCAGATAGTTGCAAAGCTAACCTGAAGGTTATTCCTGAAAACAACAACAACAACAACAACAGAAAGTGTTTTTAAAAGGAACACAACTGTTTCTTATTCTAAAAGAAAAAAAAATTGTATAGGTCTTCTGGACGGGTTCTTCTCTAATGAAACGTTTCGTCTCTTCTCCAAGAGACTTCTTCAGTCTGAGAGTTTCAGGCAAAATTCAGGCTTTTAAGCCCTGCCTCCATGTGACTGATACATCACATGGCTATCGTTGACACCTAATTAACACTTATTGTTATCAGGGCGTAGAGTGATACTGGCAATGGCCGTGCCGTAGGAGGGGTACAACTGAAAACGGAGGCCTCCACCTCTGTTTAATGATGGACGGTCTTTCTTCGAAGCCATTTTTGTGAAGAAAGATCGTCTGTCTGTCTGTCTGTCTGTCTGTCTGTCTGTCTGTCTGTCTGTCTGTCTGTCTGTCTGTCTGTCTGTCTGTCT
>NW_013952438.1:2180347-2181873 GCF_001266775.1 Austrofundulus limnaeus
TTTATTTATTTATTTATTTATTTATTTATTTATTTATTTATTTATTTATTTATTTTTGCTAACGTTAAATATAGAAATGAATAAAAATCCAATTATTTAATGCAAGACAGTTGATCGTTCTTCACTAAAAGAAAACTCGGAAGGAATATTTCACGCCAATCATATGTGCCTTTTGAAAATTTTTTAAGCAAAATCTAAAATATCCCTTGCAGTTTTTTTAAATAGCATTTAGCAGTTACTAAATGTTTTACAAGACTCGAGTCCTAAAGCTCATTTTTAAATATACTCCAACCTTCTCACCACTCAACAGGATGGTGCTGCATTTTTAGATTTTCTGTGTTTATTTGTAGTATTGATATTGTCGAGTCATATCCCCAAAGATTTTGGTAAAAAGCTGCAGCCAAAAAAATTACAAAAAAACACATTTAAAACTACTAGAACCTGTTTACTGAGCAACTCAATGAATAATGATCAGTAGGAGCTCTCTAACAAACATCTTGTCTGTGCTGCGGTGTGAGAAAAGTGAGATAATAGTCCTGATAATGGCACTGCTGTGGAAAACTACCCATAATTACACTACTAACACTAGAGGAGACAGGCTGTTTCAAATGACTGTCAAGCTCCAAAATAAGAGGAGCTAGAGTCAAACAGGTCTGCAGGTTGTATTCATACATAAAAACCTTTTATATCAAGCCCCCACCCCCCTGGTGCCTCAGCTGTACAGGGCTCACCATCTCCAAGCGGTGAAGGAAACACGGGCATCTCATAGCCTGTGGGTGTCTGCGGGGAGCTCTGGGAGCTGGTGTCTCTTGAACTGCAGTTGGAGGCTGAGCTCACCGGCGCCGACGAGACAAAATAGATGTCCGACTGTGGGCGAGAAGACCAAAAGGAGAGACTGAAACATTAGAGATGACAGGTATCGCAGGTAGAAGGAGAAACGAAAACTGAACAGAGCTGAGTGTTTGTTTGATGCTTGGTGTTTTAAATGAATCGTGTTTTAAAACAGTTTTACTGCTATGTAGTCAAGCCGAATGTCGCAGGTACACAAATCATAAACAATACTTCAAATTAGGCCCATTTTAAAACAAAAGCACAAACATTTATTGAAATATCAATATGCATTTTAAGGGACAAACAATATGATTCCAACAGCAAAGTTTAGTCAATTAGCAGGTCAGCAAGCTTCCAGGACTTTATTGGGACTCAGAGATCTTAAAAGACAAGTTAAGTGTGTTAAAATAAAATACATTGGGTCTCATGCAAGAACCGTTCGTTCGCACAGATTTCTTCTTAAGTTGTGCGTACGAGTGATTTAAGAGACTTTGTGGCATTCACCAATGTTTTCGTATTCTAAGATTTTTTTCAGATACGAACAAAATTCACGAGTGGTCCAGACCTGTCGTTTATTTTACGAGCAGTCAGTCTGCTGTTATCCAGATGAATTTTATTCACCGATAACTTTATATTTCGTTAGTTTCAAGATATTTTGAGTTGAAAATAAATCACACTCTATGATTATATTGACA
>NW_013952438.1:2182512-2184106 GCF_001266775.1 Austrofundulus limnaeus
CCCGATAGGCGGAAGAAAATGGATGGATGGATGGATGTAATAATTTAGACTAACAATATAAATTGTCCGTCCGTTTTCTGCTGCTTAGCTGGGATCGGGTCGCGGGGGTAGCAGCAGAGAGACCTCGCTCTCCCCTGCGACATTTTCCAGCTCGTCCCGGGGGACTCCGAGATGTTCCCAGGCCAGAGGGGATACATAATCCCTCCAGCAAGTCCTGGATTTTCTCCAAAGGGCCAGACATATTTTGAAAACGTTTTAAAATGCTTATTTCAGACCCGCAACTGAGACCACTTGCGACCGCGCGGAGGTGGGGGGTGCGGTGCGCGACAGTGTGGCTTCTGAATAAATGAAAATGATTTAACACAGTTGTTTATACTTTTAGCAGCTCTTTTTATTCCACAGCTGACGCTGCAAAAAATGACAGATTTTCATTTATGAATCTCTGACAGACGGACTTCAATCTCTGAACTCTAAAATTTTTCTTTTTTTTAAATTTTCGCTGTCACTTTCCTGAATAGACACTTCCTTGTATCTGAGGCAGGAAACGTAGCCTTGTATGGTGTTTTTGGGGTGGTAATTATGCTAATCTCCTCTCGCGTGCACAAGCAGCTGGATACGAACAGGTGTAATTTACGCAGCTCATTTACACACTTTTCCTGAAGATAGAAGAGTTTGTTGAATCTGACGTGACATGTTTGTACGAACCCTTCATACGAACAAAAGTAAGAGAAATTTAGGATAAGAATACGAACATGTTCTTGCATGAGGCCCATTGTTTTATTTAATCTCTATGGTGAGACGATCTGTCCTTGATCAGGACTCTCTTTAGGCCAAAAACCAGAACCCTTTGTCCTGACATGGCTCCAGCTCTTATAAGACAGTCTCAAATGGAAAGACTGGGTTTGGGGTGGAGAGTTCAGGAGGTAAAGAACATACTGCAGCCTGACACCTTGGTACTTTTTGGCTACAGTGTTGCTTTTCAAAACTTTTCAAGGATGGACACCAGTACTCAGCTAGGCATCTGGCCAGATCTTAATGTAAAGAGACAGTTTGATAATATCCTGGCGATAAAAAATGCATTTGGACACACTGTTGTAGGCAGTACGCCTGCCCAATTCCCACAAAATATTGAAATTTAAAGCCAGTCCAAGGTGTTTGAGACTGCTTATTTTTGAATACATGCTTTTCACCCACAGAGACCCCATGGTCCTGTCGTAGGTGGTGAGACTATTTTTTTAATTATTAACTTATTAGGCTAGTTTCCTTTGCTGGCAAAAACAAAAATAATTCAACTTTACCAAAAACAAACTAACAAAAAGAAAAAAACCTGATCTAAATAATTTAGGCACCCAATTAAAGATGGCTACCACAGCTAATCTAACTTAGTCAACACAAATGATATAACTCAGCCAATTTTGCAGATATTGAGCTACAGTTTGGTATGTTAATAGTTCAGACTCGCACATAATATGTATTCTGAGTGCTAACAGATCACGCAACACTTCGCAATAATTGCCCGTAATGTTATTTTCAGTATTTAATTTTTCAGCAGAATACAAGCACAGTCAAAGATATGCTAGGCTTTTAATTATTA
>NW_013952438.1:2185183-2202747 GCF_001266775.1 Austrofundulus limnaeus
CTCCATAATTATGTTGACAACATTATTCTGTTTGAACTGGAATTAGATTTTAAAAGTAAGTAACGACATAAATTGGTTAGATTAAATTAAATTGGCTGTCAATGCTGTTGTTTAACACTGCAATATTAATATGAAGATCTCAAACTAAAAACCACCTTAAACTATGCATTAATTGAAGTTTGGAGACATTTTAAAATGCTTTTTTTCAGAACTGCGAGGTGGGGGGGGTACGACTGCTCTTCTTCTGAATAAATGAAAACTATGTAACACAGTTGTTTACACCTCAATTAAAAATATTTGACCAAAGAAAAGCCAGAGCAGGACTAGAGAGATAAATATGATTTCTAATTTTTATTTCTGTGTCTGTATACGGCCCACAGGAGACACAACATTAACAGCAGTCATCATTTCATTCCTCGGCTTTAGCAGGTCTGACGCTGCTAAAAATGACAGATTTTTTCTTTTCTGGATCTCTGAAAGCAGGACTTCAATCTCCAAACTCGTAAAGTTATTTTTTCCTTTGCGATGTCATTTATGAATGGACACATCCTGGTATGTGGGGCAGGAAATGTTACCTTATATGGTGTTTTGGGGTGGTAATTATGTTAATCACCTCTCCCCGTGCACGAGCAGCTGATACACTTTCATCAGTTTACGCAGCTCATTTACACACTTTTCCTGAAGATAGAAGAGTTTGTTGAATCTGACGTGACATGTTCATATGAACCGTTCGTACGACAAAAGTAAGAGAAATTTAGGATAAAAATACAAACATGTTCTTGCATGAGGCCCAATGTTTGGACTGAAATTGAGTTGAAAACTGGTCCTGGTTTATGCTTGACGTCTACACCAGTCAGATATTAAACACTTTGTAGTATAAATATAGTTAAAAAAACATGAAGTCGTTACCTCAAGGAAGGGGGTTTTGTTTCTGATGTGTTGGTTTGTTTGTCAGTCTGTCTGTGCACAAGATTGCTCAAAAGTTTATGAATGGATTTTCATTCAACTTTCAGAAACCGTTGGAGTTGTCACAAAGAACAACTGATTCAATGTTGGTGATAATCTGACAACAGCTCACTGTGATCTGGCAAAAACAGAAACTGAAACAGGAAACTGGTACAAGAGCCAGAGGCTATGTTTTAGTGACGATGTCATACTGTGATAGCCAATCAGCATCCAGCAGAACTTTGTTCCACCAATCACAGCTCAGCTTCTCTTGTTTACATAACCTAGGTAGGCGTGCACTTTCTGAGTGCTTCTACTTTAATAACCCTTTCAAATACAGTATATTAACTTTCCAGTGCCTATTTCACCTGTTTCATCAAGACACAAAACAGGACAAAACATAAAATACAGGATACAAAAGATTCAACCAGGAATTCAAATTAAAAAAATAATGTTTTTGTAATTAAACTCTCCTGGTCCTTTTTTATAGGTAGAAATAAAATAAACAAAGAGACCCTTTACCTCTTTGTAATTTATTTTTTAATGATCAAATTTGCAACAAAATGATGTTTAATGATTTGTTTGATTATTCTCTGAAACTATTTAAAGAGAATAAAGTGTTTGTTTGTTCCATTTGATGAAACAGGAACAATTACCAAATCCAATAACTTTGTCACACATTATTAAAACATGATTAATTAGAGGAGCGTTTTTGTCTCCAATGTGTCCCAGAATACAGTATTTATTAAACGGGACTATTTATTGTGATGTGAACACATTTGTGAACAACAGAGATGCACAAAAAAATAAAGAATAAAAATTAAATAATAATAATAAATAAAACAGGCAGGATTTTTGCTTCATACAGGATCAGGGTTGCAGATTCAGGATCAGGTGTGTTTTCTTTTCATCACCTTCAATAATAACATCACACAGGCCTGCTGGACGCTTGTGGTCACACAGGGTGTTTCCATGGTGACGGCAAGCTCCGGCCAGGCCAGCATCATGGGCCGGGCAGGTGGGGCTGCTGCTGCCACTGTGACCTACCGATAGCATTTGGCATCTGGTTCCAGCTGAAGTGGAAATCCGAGGTGTTGGACTGGATCATCGGTGTGGAGCCGTTGAACGGGCAAACTTTCTTGTAGTAACAAATATCTGGGAAAACAAAAAGGTTACATTTTGACAGTCTAACCCAGGAATCTTGATACTTTGGAACAATCTGACAGATTTCTTTTTGCAGCGATAAAGAAAAAAACCATTCAGGTTCAGCTTCGACAGTGGGGACATGAACCCGAATCGTATAACATTTAAAAATGTTAAAAGTCAAAGGGGGGAACTCACAGTTGTAGCATAACAGCAGACCTGCCTCACCGTCTTCATAAACATCGATGGCTGCTACAAAGTTTACCTGCAGGCAAGGATAAGTCACTGAAATAAAATCACTTGTGCAAGAACAAAAGGTTAGGTTAGGTTCTAAACAAATCTATTGTCAAGTTACATTCCTGTAATGCCATCTGAGACATTTCAAACATATCTACATTTGTTCATCTCGTCACGTCTCCTGCCTCTGAATTAGGGCTGAAAGATTTTACAAAATAATCTAATTGTGATTTTTTTATCTATAAATTGCAATTGTGATTTAATTTGCAATTATTTTTTTAATGTCAAGTATTGTTCAACAAACAGAAGCAACAAATCAATCTGTTTTATAAAAAAACAAAGTAAGATTTACTTAAAGCAGATTACAAAAAAGCAAACATGTCTGTGACTTTACCTTTTCATCATTTCTAATTTTTCTTGTTTCACATGATATTAAACATGTTAAGTGAACTTCCTAAACACTGAACTTCACAGGACAGTCTATAAATAAATAGAAAAAATATATAAATAAAAAATAAATCTTTCCAGCCAGTAGAATCATGAAATAATAAAATGCAAAAAACATAAAGAGAATAAATCGGCTACATCTGCTTTAACCAACTCGTTATTTTCTAGGAAAATCAAACTCAAGTAGCTAGATTACATCATCACCTAATATGTTTGCCAGTAATTGTGATCTGAGGAGAGATGTTAAAGAGAAAACAAGTGAAGAAAAACACTAAATATCTTTAAAACTGCAATTAAACCTAATGAAATAAAAATAATTTTATGTCTTCAGTGCTTAGATCCACATTATATAAATTAACTGGTGATAATCTTAAATTTAATTTGCAGATTGTTAGATGTCACGAGGCATAGGGAGGACGAGGTGAAGCTGATCTGTGAGTCAAACACAGCTGGGTCCAGACATGTGTTTTACAGCGACAGTACCAGAGAAAAATCATTACATTAAATATTATTTCCCGCTTTGTAAACCAGGTAGAAGCAGTGGCGGCTTTGCGTGATTCATTTGCAGCGGTCTCCTCTCAGCTGACAGCGGCCATGTGTGTGTGTGTGTGTGTGTGTATGTGCGCACGTGTTGCTGACTCGGGCCGCTTAGGAAGGGGGAGGGGCGCACTGCGGAGGAGGTGAAAAGTTCTCTCGTCAAAGCTTCAAAAAGTCGCTAAAAACACCGGGAAAAGTCGCCAGATTTGTCACTAGTCGCCTTTTGGAACACAAAAAGGCACTAGGTCTAGCGACAATGGTGCTGTTAGCAACACTGCTCCGCTAGGCTCACTCCCAAGTCACGTGACCATTCAAATCACAGCCTGTGTGGTTAGAAAATCTTGTTTTAACATTTCGCGAGATTATCGCAAATGCGATTAATCGTTCAGCCCTACTCTGAATGATGACGTGTGGATTGACCTGAGCTGCCAGATAATCTGCAGCTCACAGAGTCAGCAGGTTTTAATGAACATCACAGTGAAACAGAAAATAAACGAGATGTATTCTTCACCCTGTTGGCGTCTACGTGGTGGAGCCGATAGGCGTCCCCGGTGCTCTCGTTGATCAGGTCAAACTGATGTTTGTAGGCCACGCAGATCATGTTGTCATTTTCCCCCGTTGGACCGTCCACCAGGGCCATCACCACGGGCAGGTCGCACAGACAGATCTCCTGAGAGGGGTGGGTGTTGGGGGGAAATACCCATGAATGATATCACAATTTGTTCAGAGACTCCAAATTTGCAGTTTCCGTAATTCTGCTGTGGATTCCAACATCTGCCAAACCATTAAATAACACAGAATTAACTGTAGAAACACTTTTCTGTGATTTTCTCTCTTGAATTAGGTTATTTTACTGTAGACTGTAAGGATACAAACATCTATGAAGCTGTAAAGGATGTGGAATCTGCAACAACTTAATCAAGTCTGGAGTTTTCAGAAGTTTCGACAAAAACTGGGTAACTTGGGTTTTTCAAAACCACAATATTTGCCTCCATGAGTGCCCTGCTTTGGGTTTAAATGGTTGATACAAAACTCTCTAAAAGGTCAGCTGATCCACAGTTCTGCAGCTGAAGTTCTGATGAGAGTTAGAAGGAATTATTATTAACTTGACACAAAAAGTAAGGAAGTTTGTGGGATGAGGAGTAGAGCTGAGTAGGTGGGTTGAGCACATGAAAAATGAGCCAAATCTTCTCTGCCAAACAGTTTATTCTGCTGTCGATGTTAACACTTGTTTTGAGCTTCTGGTTCTCCCCAGGTGCTGCTAATCAGGTGCCCAGTATAAGTTAAATTGCCAAGAAGCTTTGCTACAAAAAGACCAAACACATACTGTATTTCCTTACTTTGTGTAGTAAATGTATTTATTCAATTCTAGCTTTTCCTAGATAAATCCCATGGGTTGGTTTGGATTTCCTGAGCTACCCCAGGGTAAAGACTTAGACTGCTGGAGGACAAACTAATCTCACTTCCTCACTTTGCTGCCATTACTCGCTGAACTCTCCTTATTTCTTGTTATTATTTCTATCATTAACATGTTTTTCTTTGCGTTCTTCCCACAGAATCTACACCTGGACCAACCATTCTGTGTTTGTCTGTCAGCTGGTTGAAGCAGATGGCTGCTGGAGGTTTCTTCCTGTTCCAATAGAACCATTTCTTTCTACTGTTGACAACTTGCTGCTAAGGATGAGGGATTCCACCAAAATGGAGATTTGATGCAATCTGCCGACTTCCTCAGACAACTTTTCTCCTAATTGACATTTTATCATGTACTGCATGCGACTGCACCGTACCACGACTGGACTGAATTCACTGTAATTGGATTTGAATCTAATTGAAATGAACACTATTTTTGCAGTTTGGTAAATCGATAAGAAAACTTGTGAACTTTCATTCTAAAAGAAGAAAGATCATTCTTAACTTTCTCGTGTTGAACTTGTCATACCCGTATGTACTGAAATTCCTCGACAGGAGAGTCAGCTCGCGAGGCAACAGCACTGAAACCAGGATGTTTCCTGGTTATTAGGAGGAGTTTGGTCCTGATGGCCGCTACTATTCTTAGCTCCGAGCCGTGGTGGGTGTTGATAGAGTACAAATGACAACCTGGATCAAGAAGGAAGGAGAGGAAGAGAAAAACGGAAGAGGTTGAAATGCAATATATAGTAAAGGTGCAGTTCCTCAGCGCCCAGCTAGGAAAGGCAGACATTTCACCAGTCAACATAAAAACACTCCCCTTGTCACACTTTAAGGTGATTAGATTGTCTCCTTCTAACTGAAAAATCAATGAAAGCTGTTAAGCGGGCAGTCAGTCCTCAACGGTGCAATTTATTTACTCCGTCTGCCAAAGTTGATGAGAAAAAAGTTTTAAAAAAGTTTCTTCATCCAGTTGTTAGAATTTAATTTGGGATAAAACATAAAGCACTTACATCAGAAACAATATCAACTCCATATTTATATTATATTAATCAGAAATGTCTTGGGAATTAAAAAAAACAATTTAAAAAAATCAAGTTAAAACATACTTGGTCCTATCTAAAGACAAAATTAGTTAAAAAGTAACTAATCGATATTTGCTGGGTGTATCTGTTTAAAATTAAAGACAAAAATGGAAACCTGTGTTCAATAAAGCAGCCCTTATTATAACAAAAGCTAAGCACCACCTATTATCAGGCTAACATTTATCACATGAGTAAACAACTGTAAACATTTTAGTCTTATTTTATTTTTTGGCATCTAGATGCATTAAAAAAGCACATTAGTGTACATTAAAACCCTATCCCAAACACGTCAAAAAAGGTTCAGTACTTCCTGGTTGCTTTAAAACAGATATTAAAAAAGTAAAAATGGATGGTCATTTGCTTTTCTTTTGATATTCCTAATCCATATCAAGAAAAACAAATTGTATATATATATATATCTTTGAAATCAAAACATAAATTTGCAAAGAATAAGAAAGAGGAAAAACGGTCCGTCCTTTAATTTTTCTCTGACAGGTGTCCTCTGAAAGTATCTATTCCCCCCTAACAGAGGGGGGCGCTCATGAGGCAGATCTGCTTTATAAAACGTTCAGTTCTGCCGAAAAAGCTCAGAAACACAAAAATGTACATCCTTGAAGGAGACTGTTCTTCTTGTGGTTTTCAACCAAATAAACCACTTTTCTTGAACAAATATATCGCCTCAATATCTCTCAGTAAAAAAACTAGGTAAGATGTAGAACAAAAGTGGGCAATAAACTAATGTGCGTGGCCTGGAATATCATTTTACACTCCCTGCAACCACCCAGCTGTCAGCAAGACTTCAATTAAAACTTCACCAATTTTATTGCAACTTTTGGTCACCAACTAGTCTCCAACAGTCTCAGCCTGGTGAGGTACCCAAACTGAGAATGTCTGGTTTGATGTAAAGATGGCTGAACACAAGCAGCACCTATCCAACTTGAATGAGATGCAGTTTTGCCAAGAAAAATGAATAGAAATACCTGCTTTTTAGTATGCAAACACTTAAAATGAAATTTATTTTTCTGATTTTAAGACAACAAAACAAAGCAAAAAAGTACCAAAGGGGGGTGAATAAGTTAGCAACTTTGTTGTTGTAATGGCTTATTTGGTGCCTGGAGGCACCGGCTAAAATAAGCCATTACAACAACATTCTATACAAATTCACTGTATATAAGCCCCCCATTTAGATCGTAATGATAATCAGTCTCACTGTATGTATGAGTATCTTATTTCTTCCAAAGAACCTTCATGATTCCAGAGCTCTAACTTACACAATATATTGCCTTCTTATAGCAGGGGTTAGTTTGCTGCATGTGCAGTGGTGTGTTTGCCCGGTACCTTTAGTTTTCTCCAGTTTATTCTCCCTGCAGTCGCACTTGCTTCTGACAAGCTGCCTTTCCTCCAGGCACCTCTTCATGGCGCTGAGTCTGAACACGTAAAGCCGAGCATCCTTTCCTGGAGAGACAAAAGAAAAGCCGCTTCGGTTTTGCAAGAAGGTTACTCTTAATTTGCCGCCTCCGTTTTAAGCATCCTCCCACGGCCAGACAACGGCGGCGGGATTACGGCGAGGCTCGTCTTAAGACTTTGTGTTCTCCCACGAGCTTTATCAAAGCCCACACATGGTTGTGACAAATGTTTGCGCTGACATCACATAATCGCCGTAGATTCCAAGCCAGCCCTGTTTGTCAATATTAGGGTTGGCTAATCATCTTGCTGGCGAATTAATTACATGCTCCTCTAGCTGAAGCAAACATGAGACAAGTCCTGTCCAAAGACACTTCTCGTTTGTAAAGTTTGCATTATATATTTATTGCCCACCGCTGGATGCAAAGAAGTGATTGTGTGGTTTTATTTTTTAGCCTGTGTGTGTCTGTAGCGTTAGCAAAATAGCTCATGGGCCAGTTTTACCACTGCTGAGCTAACTATAGTGTAGTAGTGGCTGAGAGTCATTGTCAACACATACTCTGAGCGCTAACCTTAGAGATACTGTATATAATGCAGCTGGAGTGTCACTTGGTCACATGGTGTTTCCTTTTATTGTGAGGAGCTCTGATCAGTCAGTCTCATTCATTCTCTCAGGGGTCCTGCCACACAAACAGGCTCAACCTATGCAGGGCTGAGCGTTCTGTAGGTCAGCTTCTTTAGATCATAGCGACAGATCAATCTGTTTTCTGGACCAGTTAAGGTGGAGAGGGTAAGCAGCACAGCACAAAGAGATGACAAAAATTAATCAAGTGAAGACAATGAGAATAAGGACGAGGTGTAAACACTGCTCTGATTTAATGAGTACCGGTAGATGAAGAAAAAAAAAAAGAAAGAGTGGCGAGGAAATCGGTCTTTTGATGTGCAGGGAGGAAACACAAAGCCGTTTTGTCCCCTCGTTCAAAGCTCACCTTTGTCAGCTCGGGTGATCAGTAGGTCCTGAGGCTCTAGAATGTGCATCTGCTTCACGGCTATGCTTTTATCAAACACCTGCACTGGAGGGAGAGTCTGTGTCTCTGTGATACAAATCACATCATCAAAACAGGAGTTACAGAAAAAAAAAAAAAACAGAGACATTGACTGGGTTTCACTCACCACCATTGGTCAACGTCGGATCAGGGCCTGAAATGTGAAAAATCATCCACATTTTACTTGTAGCATAGACTTTTGTTTGATACTGTATGGATATTTAGAAAGACTTGTAAAATATGTTAATTAAGATTATCTCACCATCCAACAGCATGACCCCTGCTGTGTCTGTGGCTACCAGCAGAGACTGACCCCACGAGTCAGAGCACACAATCTCATACGGGAATGTGCTACAGAATGACTGGGACTCCCACGGCTGCAGTGTACAAACAGTAAGAAAATACAAACACTTACGTGAGAAGAAATTTGTATTAAACATATTTAGCTGACAAAGAAAATAAGTTGACAGGTTTCTGATCTTTATTATGAACAAATGATTTAACAGCCTTGCATTCCTTTAAGAAATGCTCATTACTGGCTGCCAGAGTTTGAAACCAAAATAATCTTGTGATGAGAAATGACTGAATTATAGCCATATTGGTCAAACCCATAAATATACCATTATGCACAATCTCACTCAATAAAGCAAGAACTTCCCACATAGTAGACATGTGTGGGCCAGATCTGGCACTGCTGGTTCACTGCTGCATGGCAAGTGGTTTGTCAATGGTGTGGACCTGGCAATGATGGCACTGTTTGTATAATGGCATGCCACTGCACGCCCAGTTGTAGTTTGGTTTATGTGGCCCAAATCTGCCAATGCCTCAACTGGCCCAGTTGTAGTATGGTTTATGTGGCCCAAATCTGCCAGTGCCATNAATCTGCCAGTGCCATAACTGGGCCAGTTGTAGTTTGGTTTATGTGGCCCAAATCTGCCAATGCCACAAGTGGCCCAGTTGAGGTTTGGTCAATGTGGCCCTAATCTGCCAATGCCACAAGTGGCCCAGTTGTAGTTTGGTTTATGTGGCCCAAATCTGCCAGTGCCTCAACTGGCCCAGTTGTAGTTTGGTTTATGTGACCCTAATCTGCCAATGCCACAAGTGGCCCAGTTGAGGTTTGGTCTATGTGGCCCTAATCTGCCAGTGCCACAACTGGCTCAGTTGTAGTTTGGTTTATGTGGCCTAAATCTGCCAATGTCACAACTGGCCCAGTTGTGGTTTGGTTTATGTTGTGCTGGCCCATGCATGGACCACCTCTGGCGAACCAGATCTGAGCCAGACATATTTTGCTTTGTTAGCCCTCACAGTACAAGCTGCAGACAACACTCATCCACAACCCCACAATGTTTTGGCTCAATATTAGTAAATTATATTAATTATAGACTGTGTGTTTGCTGAGGTCAGTGAACTCTGACACGTGTTTTAAATCATGCCGCTGTACATCTAATGGTTACTTTCTGAGAGTTTCATGAAAATCTGTCCTTTGGGTCAAGAGATATTTTGCTCACAAACACCCACACAAACACAGGCAAAAATATTATCGCCCATCTTTTGCCTTTTGGCGTTGGGCAACAATGACTGAGACCTCCTATTTTGAACCTTTTAAATATATTAGAGTAAAATATGTCTGCTACAATATTTTGATGACTAAAATCTTGACATCTGTAATTAGTGACTGTTAAAAGTTTGGTCGGTGTGATGTCTGAAATGCTGTCACCTCTTTTCTGCACAGGCCAGTGGTAACAAGGCTTGTTGGTGCGTCTCCTCTAACGATGGTCTTCAGCTTCAGAGCCTGAGTAACATATGACATTGGATAAAACCCACAGACACAAGGTAATCAGTAACTAATATCGTACTGGTGTGATACTGGTTTAATGTTCTTTTTCTGGAGCTGTTTGGTCTAAAATAAAAGTGAAATCATTTTAAAATTTAAACAGAAAGTAGTCAGTTTAGGCAGCCACCATTTGATCAGGCAAGAAATTGCCAATCTAAGCTTCACAGTAGGCCAATAGCATTTCCACATCTCCATAAGCAGGCAATCTGAAGATAATGAAATCAATACAGGCCAACTGTACAAAGGCTTAGTTGTGCACTGTGATGTGCCAGTATTAAAATACCCTTCATAATAAAACACATTTGGACATCAAGGAAAACACAATTTTTTTTGTGGTGACAACACAACTGCATTTTAGTGACATAGTAGTTTTGCCTTTTATTGATTTTAGGCTTTAAAGCACATCTTCCACAGCTCCATTTCTAAACAAGAGCAAAACAAACCACAATAATATGCTAATCAAATAAACTATATTCACATTGGAACATAGGAAATCTGTCAAATGTTTAAATAAGGAAATTGTTCTAATTTTTTGGGGGAAAATAAACTAAATTTGAAGTTGAAGCAAAACATCTAAAAAATGTTGAGAAAAGCCCATGTTTTATTCTTTATATATTGTAAAAATATGAAAGCATGTCAATGTATTTATGTATTTACACAAATAGATCGACTCAGTTTGCAAAATAATGGCACGTATAACAAGCTGTAAAATACACACACAGATCATTTCCAGTTGTCTTAGCACTGACAGCATTTAAATCCTAAATCTAGCATTTTTCTGCTTCAATCAGTTTAGCAAAAAAAAAAAAAGAATCCAAAAATAGTCTATTTTACTTTTTTTAATCTGAAATGAAAATAAATGTCACAAGTGCTTATATTACATCTTCCAGCCTCGTGCATGGTTATGAGTTTGTGCTGAAAAGCATGAAGAAGTTTCTGAGTTGATTAAAAATGTGTTGGTTCATTCATCCCAGTGTTTTCCTCTGTGTGTTTTGCTGTGCGGCTGAGAGCATTCGAGTGTTTCTCGCTGCTTCCAGCTCAGCTTTTGCAGATTTTACCTGCCCTATTCTGACAAACTCAGCCTGCCGCGCCTCCTCCTTCTTCCGCGCAGACTTTGGGGACTCAGGCAGCACGTCGCTGAAGGACCGCCGGTTTAACATGTTCTGGGGAGAAAAAGGAACCTAAACATGGAACACGCAAAAGGTGGAAACACACACACACACACACAAACACACACAGGGAAAGAGAAACAAAAAGGGGGCCTTAGAGACTGACCCCGACAGAAGCAACAGGAGTTAAACACAGCTTAAAACTGAGTCGTGTTAGGAGCAACAGTAAATGACAAAAGTGTGGTGGAAAACCCCAGGAGAAATAAGAGGGGAGGAAGGATGTGCGAAGAGGCAGCCCTGCTGAGAAAGTCAGCATTGCAGTGGTTTCCCGTCAGTGTGGTGCAGTATGCGGAGGCAAACTGAGGGCTGCAGTTAGATACAGCAGAGCACAACTCGGCACTGGCTGCTGGGGACGGCGAGAAGCCAGGAGGAGGTGGCTTGGATGGTCGAAAGTAACGCCCATCCAGGGCTCTGAATTGCTGCGGTACCTTGTACAGGTCAGGCGTGAGATCTTGGTAAAGCGAGCGGATCAACATGTCGAGGGTCCTCTGGCGTTTCTGGGCAAATGTAGGCGTCTCCAGTGTGGCTTTTTCTCCATTGATTACTGAAAGAGTCGGAGAATAATCCGATTGTTATAAACAAGTAAAAAAAAGACTTGCTTAATAGGAAGTCAATATTTTTCTTTAATTTTTTCCTCACATTTGACTAATAAAAAGTCCCTGAATTCTTGGTGATCAGTAAATACAGACGGAATTGGGAGAGGGGGTCCGAACAGCGGGACGCTTTCCTCCGAAAATATCTTCAACCTGAGGGAGAGAGCGTCTATGAGACAGCTGCGTCTAACAGAGCAGGTCAAAGCAAATCTCTTATGATGAAATCAGGCATTGATTAGAAAGGTTAAAGCAGCTTTTTTTTCTCCAAAAAGTTAAATCCAAACTCACCTGTAACTATCATTCTGGCTGTTGTACCTAACTAATGCAAAAATATCTGGAAATGAAAATATAAGGAGGAACTATTTATACAACAGAAAGTGTTTCAAAACATTGTCATTGCTGCCGTTTTATTTCTTTGACATTCCCAGTCCATGTGAAGGATACGCGTGAAGTGTGATCGAATCATAGACGGTTTAAAGGACGATGACGCCTCGTCTCCTTCCTGAAACACTATGGTAACAATGTCATTTCCAATGTGCCTCTTTCTCTCCACCTGCCACAAACACACAGAAATAAGACAACAGTTAAGAATGATGAAGCAGTATTTTATTTAAAGCATGAACTGACATGAAAAAATTAAATAAAATAAAAACCCTACCAATCTGTTAGCAGTAAATTAAACAATGTTTGTATATTGTGACACAGCAATAGGATTAAATCTGCATGTAAAATTTTGGGGACTATTTTCATCATGACTGATATTTAGGTTTGTGGGCATTTGCTTACATTAACCCACAGACACGTCCCACATAGCACACAGATGTGGGCCAGACCTGGTGTCCAGCTGGCCCTGCTGGCTGACTGCTGGCACGGCAAGTGGTTCGTCAACCAGATGTGGGCCAGGTGTGGCAATGAGGGGACAAGTGGACTGTCGACCACGGCGAAAGACAGAACGTGGGGCGGAGTTAACGGCGCTTGCAGCGCAGAGGAGCAGGGAAAGGAGGACAGGGAGAGGTGGAGAGCTTATTTCTAGTGGCAGAGCGGATTGGGAGATGGTTATTTCTATTTATTTATTATTCTTTTTTTTTCACGTCCTACAGACTCTGAGACGTAAAATTAATTTGAAGCAGAGTTTTTGAAAAAAATCCAAGATATTTCTCTATAGGCCCGTATTACCTGCAAAACGAGGGGAAATCCATACAGGTTGACATGTATGAGTTTGAAGAGAAGTTCTAAGGACTGATTGTGAAAAGTTAAGTCATTCAGCTGAGCTCTTTAAATGGCCTCAGTGTTTTTTTCTGACTGAAATGATTAGCTAATGGCTAGTGTGAATGTAGCCAAGACAAAAGAAATAATCTCTAAAATCTCATTGCAGTTCTTGCAAACAATCTTTTACACGACAGTTACATTGGGTTAGGTTTAGGGCAAGAAGCAACCTTGGATGGCACCTGGATGGACTATAAGAGCAGATGCTTACTGGTAAAAATGTTGCATTACTAAAGGCCATTTGTGCTTTCTGCTGAGTCATTCAGCTTTCAAAAGGGCCTTCTCCTTTAGTGCATGGGTACAGAACTCCTCACATCTGTATCTAAAGTTGTTCTTGACTAGAACTTCAGACTTGATGAGATCAACAGGTCCAGGCTCAGTCCAGGCTGCTGTCGTGAGAAAAAACACTCTCTCTACAGCAGCATTAGTGATGGGATGCTGAAGTGAAAGGTAACAGCAGTCATGTTTGGTGCTCTTCAAGGCTGACCACTTCTCCACAAGTGAAGCTCTTTTCTCCACATCTTGCTGCAGACGCAAAGTTACACACAACTCCTCGTACAGTTCATCCAGGTCCAGTTTTCACCTCATCTGTAGGACATCCACCATGTCAGTGAGATGGGATACAGTGAACTTTCTCTTGCAACATTCCCCTGGTAGTTTTCATCCTTATAAAAACTTGACAGATTGCACTTTTTTACAGCTACTTTCCATTCTAAAGATGGACCAAAAAAAGGCACTTTCTAGCTGTCCAGATAGCATGAAGTCTCTTAAAAGCAGGTCACAAACTTAACCATGCAGGTTAGTGTCTCAGCACACCATTCTTTTCTTCAACACACGTAGACACTACTTTTAGTTTTTCAGATTGTTGGGAAGATAGTGAAAAGTGTCACAAAAATCGTGCCATTCTCCAACCTGTTTCCTGTACGTTTTGCACAGTTGTGCACAACGTGGACCATGCAGTTCACCTTTATGACACAAGGATTTTCTGATTCTAACTTCTGGAACACAGAATAGGTTTTGCTGTGATTCACACTGGCATCATCAGTGAACCATGTCCAAGCTGTTTTCTTTGATAACAACCAGGTGACTCATTACTCACAAAGTCTAGAGTCTTATTCTTCAAGCCTACCTTTGATGTCCAGTATCTCTTAAGAAAAGAGGAAAAGTTCTGTCGTGTTGTGATTTGAAGCTTCTGATAACACCGAAAAAGAAAAGGAGTGTGTGCATGTTTATCAGCGTCACACTGAACCACTGGTGTTCAAGTCCTTCAAACAACTTTCCACAGAGGCGAGTAACATCACGCCTGTAACAATAGCTGCTGCTTTAGTGCAACCGCAGGACATTTCTTTGCTATTTTGGAGTCTGAAAACATGGTTGGTGCTTACTGCTGCAGTCTATAGACCTACAATAATTTTTAGGTCAGAGTAAAAATGTGTCCATAGATTGGCAGGTGGCTTTCTGAGATGCGTATCTTGAGCAAATCACTTTTCCAGCGTTGCCTTATGTCGTGTTCCCCTCCATGGGAAATTGAAAAATGACTGTCAAACTTCACAAAGAGCTTTCTGATAATCACCTGACCTCACCCAGTTAACCGTTTCCAGGTCTTTTTTTGTTTATTTGATGTCTCCATTATATTCTGCATGTATAAAATCCCTTTTGTTGCCTTGTTTATTTTACCAGCATACTGGAAAGCAGGTTGACCATAACAGGGGGATGCTGCTACAAATTTTGATTGACAGCTGACACAGCTCTGATGACTGTCTTTGCTCACTTTTCAGCCTCTGGAGAACTAACATTTCAGAAAAGCGCCTGTAACAAATTTTTTCTTTGACTTTTCGTAGCTTGACCCAGTCAAATGCAGGACATCATTCCAATTTGTGGGTCGCCAGATCTGGAGTGAAAAATATGAGACAGTCAAAGTCCAGCACAAATTGGGACATCTGTATGGTGATTGTAACATGTTATTGACAACTTGTTTTTAATTAAATGCAATTCAAAACTTTCAGTAAGTTTTGTTACCTGAGTCATTGTGTTTTTGGGGATTAGACGGATGGACGTGTTTTCGGGGATTAGACGGATGGACGTGTTTTTTGGGGATTAGATAGATGGACGTGTTTTTTGGGGATTAGATGGATGGACGTGTTTTCAGGAATTAGACGGATGGACGTGTTTTTTGGGGATAAGATAGATGGACGTGTTTTTTGGGGATTAGATAGATGGACGTGTGTTCCAGGATTAGATAGATGGATGTGTTTTTAGGGGATTAGATGGGTGGATGTGTTTTCGGGGATTAGATAGGTGGATGTGTTTTCGGGGATTAGATAGATGGATGTGTTTTCGGGGACTAGATAGATGGATGTGTTTTCGGGGACTAGATAGATGGATGTGTTTCGGGGGATTAGATGGGTGCATGTGTTTTCGGGGGATTAAATGGGTGCATGTGTTTTCGGGGGATTAGATGGGTGCGTGTGTTTTCGGGGGATTAGATGGGTGCGTGTGTTTTTGGGGGATTAGATGGGCGCGTGTGTTTTCAGGGGATTAGATGGGCGCGTGTGTTTTCGGGGGATTAGATGGGTGCGTGTGTTTTCGGGGGATTAGATGGGTGCGTGTGTCTTATCGAAGCTTTTGAGTGACGAGCCCCTTATACTTGGGAGCGGCTACGTATGCTGTTTTTTTTTTTAAGGAAATTGTGGTCGGTGAGTTTACTACTTTCTTTTACAACTTCGGTGATTTTACCACTTCTATTTCCTGTTTTCTTCTTCTTCGTTGTCTTTTTCACCAGTAGAAACAGCCGGTTGTTGAGCATGTGACTCCCGTGATGCGAAAAAAGTGTTTCCATTGCAGTTTTACGAAACACACCAATTTCGATACGGCCGAAAAACCACATCATCCTAGCGCAAAAACATTTTGTCAAAAAAGGAAAAATTTTTGAAATTGATGTGTTTCCACTGAGCAAATTTATTTTCAAAAATTCTAATTTGCACATTTTCATGGTCAATGAAAATGCAGCTAATTAGGGCTATCAAACTGGAAACTGCATCTATTGCCTACCGGGTAACTTGAAAATGATAGAATAACAAAGAAAATGTCTAAAAGGCAGAGGTGCATGAGGTAAAAGACTCATGAGACCTTTGGTTTTATTTCAGAAATTATTGAAATAAAATATCCAAGAGACAAAAACCAACCAACCAAACAAACAAAAAATATTAAATAAGTAAACAAGTAAATAAGTAAATAAGTAAATAAATAAATAAATGAATAAATAAAATGAGTAAAATGACCTCAAAGTGACAAAATGATAACAATAAAAAAAGAAACGACAATAAGAAACACAACAGTGTATTGTGCCACATTTTACACAAACAAGGAGTAAAGAAAAATAACACATTAAATGAAACAAAAAAACATTAGTAAAGAGTGTGAACTGATCTTTTTTAAACTTAATTTAACATTAACTTTTATTTAAAGTGTGGTAAACATGTGTGGTTAAGGTGTGGTAAACATGTGGTAAACATGTGGTGCCATGTTCTGGTCTGAAAGACCAGAACATGGCACCACATATTACAGATTAGACTGAACTAACATAAATGTTAGGTGTAATATTCTGTTTTTCTGCAGATCTTGTTCTTCAGGTGAAGAGGAATCATGAAACACCACTGCAGCCACATGCAGGACGAGCACAAGCTGTTCCCTGTTATTGACCGTCTTAGTGTCTGTTTTGTTTATCTTACATTATTTTTTAATAAATCCAATTATGTGTCAGATCGGCACCAACCCTTCTCCATCACAAATATTAGCTTGACAAAAAAAGCCCCAAAAGGACAATAACATCCTTTTTTCTTCTCCTTCTCTTCCTAAAGTGGCTGAATTTAGTCACTGCCGTTGTCCAGCCTCTGTGTCACTTGCTGTGTTCCAGTAGTCCTGGGAAGTGGTAATTTCCCTGTTCCCATTGGTTGATTTAAACTGGAATGCCCCCTCCAGTGGGAATATTCCACCGGTATAGTGGAAGAAATGAAACTGCCCCCAGTTTCGATTTCAAGATGGCAGCTACTCACAGCTTTAGAAAGTTAACTCAGTAACTTTTACTGTTAATCATCTTTCTCAATTTTTTGTGCACGTTTAATCACTCGCACAAGTAGTGCGTTTTCTGTGCAACACTGTTACGTATTAAAATCAGTGTTTATTTGCATGACATGCGTAGTAGAGCTCTCTTTTTGTCATTGCTTATATTGTAGCAGTGTTGTACCTAGGTTAGCAATTCAATTGCCTGTCTGCTAACTGGAATGCAGTTTCATATGGTTTGTTGGGAAATGACGTCACTACCAGTTCTGGGAATACGATGTAAATGGAACGCAGCAACAGTGTTGTTGAAATTGTATCTTTTCTCTGCTAAATGGCTGACATAAAGACTTCAGTTCAAGACACAGTTGTTTGGGTGGGGGGGGGGGGGG
>NW_013952438.1:2202757-2204407 GCF_001266775.1 Austrofundulus limnaeus
AAAGGCAGACAAAAGAAGAAAACTGAGCCATGAGCAAACAGTTGCTGCCCTTAAGTCTTATTAAAAATATTCTCAAACCAGGAGCTCCGGTGGCCACATGTGAACCTTTGCTTGTGCATCATTATATATTGTAGATACTGTATAGCTGAACTGTGTGGTGCTTTGAGAGATAATCTAAAGTCATTTAGCAGTCAGAGGCATGCTGGGTAACCTTCCAAAAAGACACACACACATACACACACCTGCTGTTTGTTGTCTTTAGAGTAAGGTAACATGGTGGACACATGGAACATGAGCTCATGGCCTTGATACACCGTGTAGATGGACTCAATTCCTGTAGTGTCGTCTTTAAACAGGAAACAAAACAAAGACATTAAAACATGAACACGTTTGGAGCTTTTTCAACCATAAACTTATGTTGATATGATGTGGGTGAGAAGGCGGCGGGGTTCTTACTCTTGGTGTCTAGTCCACCACGATAACCTGCCCATCCCTGCAGTGTGACGGTGTCACCCAGCAGAGTGAGAAACTTGTCAAAGCTCTCACTCCCCGTCTCTAAAGCAAAGGTAAAGAGCGTCAGTCAGGCACATAACTTCTGTAAGTTTAGATGTGTCAAGTCACAACAATGTATCTGCTTCTTCTCTTAAATTAGATAACCACAAACAAAGGTCATCACTCAAACTATTACAGAGTGCCAATTTCTATTATTCAAAGCATGAATGTGTGAACATTTAGTGCACAACTGCTTCCGTAGAAATCAGGTGCTGTCAATTCAATCCATTCATCAATTCATCATAAACAGCTCCTCTACACAAGCTGATGATTTAGTGGTGCTGATCTATGGTAACTCTATATCAAGATGGAAATGCATCAGCAATCATCACAGAAAAGCATCTGTTGCTGCTCATTAAACTCAAAAGAAGCCATTTTCAAACTGTTTTGAAGTCCATCATTAGACATTACTAATGGTTGTTCATAAGAGTGACAGAGTCAGTATAGCTGCTGATCTTTCCATGAGTGCGTCCCATTAAAATCCTCTTCAGGTTAGACCAGGAAATCTTATAGAAAGTCCCAAAACCTGAAGCCTACAGGGTTGATTCAAATGGTCAAATATTAAAATAATTCCAAAGCAACAAGAAAAAAGACCAAGCAGCTTCTTAAAGCTTTTCTAGAAGGTTAAATTTCTTGCAAATAAATAAATAAAATAGCAAGATGGCAACAGGAAGTTGCATCTAAGCAAACTACACAACTCCGGAACAACATCTGGTAATAATGCACATTAACATGTTTGATTAAATAAATTAAATAACATATCACAAACTGGTATGCCGTGTCCTGGATGACTGAAAATCTACAAACAACTGTCAAGCATGAGGGAGGTGTAGCGATGCAATGGGACCACGGCCCACTAAGTGTAATCATGGGCACCTCTGGGTACCAAAGTTGTTTAAAGTGAAACATGAGACCATTTACTGCATGACTGACAGCTGAAGAGTAAATAAAATGGTTGAGGCAACGGGACAGTGAAGCAAATAATGTCATATGATACATTTTTGGTAAGGTTTTTTTGTGTTTTCTGAAAAAAAAAAAGATGATTATTTATTTTATACCAACAAAAAAACACTTATTTTTCTGTGAACAGTCTAAGTA
>NW_013952438.1:2204702-2210022 GCF_001266775.1 Austrofundulus limnaeus
GTTACATTATAGACTATTGAACATTAAACATCTTGTACAGTATATCATATTTTGAAACGAGCTCTGCTTTAATGAGTTTTTTAAATTGGTTTACATTTGTAATTTTTTTAACTCATCATTCAATCCATTCCAGACATTTACTCCACACACTGATAAACAAAAACTCTTCCTGGTTGTTCTAATATGTTGTTTTTTAAAATATCCTTCACCTCTTAAATTATAACGCCCCTCTCTGTCACCAAACATTTCCTGTATGTTGTGTGGAAGTTTTTGATTTCGGACCTTAAACATGAATTGTGTAGTTTTAAATATTACCAGGTCCCAGAATTTCAGTATATTTGATTTAATGAATAACTGGTTTGTGTGTTCCCAGTATCCCACTTTATGTAGTATACGGATAGATTTTTTTGTAAGACGTATAATGGCGACGTATAATGGCTTACTGCAGCAAACAAAAACAAATAAATAAATAAAGATTTTTTTAAAAAAAAGTTGCATTTTCCACTCCTTATGAGAAAAAAAAGCCTAAACAGAGAGAGGATTTACCATTGCTGAACATTTCATCATCTGTGAGCTGCCCGTCTTTGGCAAACAGCACGCCAAATTTAAAGTTGACAGAACCCTAGGATGTAATAAGGATAACAGATAGCAAAGTAGTCAACAAATAACATAAATATGAACAGAAAAGGGGATAAAATTTGCATAACGTTACAAAAAATGAATAAAATTGTTTTTAACGGCATGCATTTGCAAAGCAAGTACAGTGACATAATAAATATTGATAAAGTATAATTGTAACTTCAGTAAACACAATGCGCAAGGAAAAGAAAATGTTACTATACAAAAAAAAACCCTCCATAAAATTTCTTGAAAATGATTCAGGATTGCTAAAAATACCAACTGAAAACCAAGAAAAGCTGCACTTTATCCTTTCACACCTCCTGTTCTTCCAACACCAGCAGGTCCTGAGGGGGAAGAGAAAAAAAACTGTCATTCTCACTAAGTAGGACTTCAGCTACAGGTGACACAGCCCCAGGGCATTATATTTAGGTGTTGCTGATCAGGCTTGGCATGAAATGGACCTCTCCTTCATCTGAAGAGGAGCTGACGGATGCTCCGGTGTCATTCTCACCTTCTGAATGTCTGGATTGAGGATCTCCCTGGGGCCTTTCTCAAACCGGTCCATGTTCATCGCACTGTAATCGAAGCAGGAAATGAAATATTGAAAGAGGAAAAAGAAAAGGAGAGGAAAAAAGGTGGGGGGAGTGCTTTAGATCTGATTAAAGATAAACACCCCCACCCCCCCTCAGCCTAACACAGAGAAATCAGAGCCGACAGAGGGGTTTTCTCATCTGGTTTGTTCAATTTGTGCTCATTTGAGTTCAAGCAGTGATGCTGCTCAGCCGGAGGAATTTATGAGCTCCATTCTCCTCTGTCATGCATCGCCTTAAATCCTTTTTCTAGACTCTCATGACATTTGTTAATGGATACAGAAAGTCTTGGGTATAAATAACATCGTTTTATAAACCCCCAAGAAAAAAAAAGTTTGGTGTAAAATAGAGGTGTGTCCTGGAAAAATAAATTATCCTTTAAGGTCCTACATTTCTTCTCAGGCCAAGAGTCGGTGACCTCTTTTGTTTACCTTAAAATGTCATCATGTTTTATGATTTTACTCTTTATCTTCTGTTTTCTCTCAGACAAAGTGTTTTAAGATCAGAACAATATCTGTTAGAAGTAATCATTCTTGTTGCTGTTTATCAAACATCATTCTCTCCTCGGCCCAGTTTCAGCACCAAGAGAGATGTTTATTGTCTGTCTGGATAACATTCTGTATAAATGCATGTGAAACTGCCTCAGTCCACACATTTTTTACCACCGCCCTGTGTGACATGATGTGTGTCTTGCAATTGCAATAAATCCTGTTGACCATCTCACAAAGTACTTTTATTCTTGGATCTCGTGTTTCTTTAGGTAAAATAACGATTTCCACAACACAGTGGAAAACTGCGAACATTGCTAGGTTTTAAAGAAATATTTCTTATTCAAGTAAAAATAAACAAACAAATGTATTTTTATGATTTTTTTAATGAATTCATCAGCAAACCAGACTGAAGTTGCTGGCAACTTAATAGCCCTAAAAAATGTTGGTTTGCACTGACTATGGTCAGGGAGGGTAAAACTGTTCTGATTGTTTTTTTTTTTTTTGTTCAACCACAACCATCTTTGTGAATGCTGAACTCCTAATAACATTGTTTTAAGCATATGTCCATATGTATATTAAAAAACAACAATAACAACAACAAAAAAACCCTGATACAACTTATGTACTGATTTCTAAAGTCTTATGGAAGAATATATATATAAAAATTCCCTTCTCACCCTCCGCGGGTGGTCTCTTTCATCCTCTGAGCTCGGGTCCTCTACCAGAGGCCTGGGAGCTTGAGGGTTCTGCGCAGTATCTTAGCTGTGCCTAGAACTGCACATTTCTGGACTGAGATGTCTGATGTTGTTCCTGGGATCTGTTTTAGCCACTGCTCCAGTTTGGGGGTGACTGCCCCGAGGGCCCCGATGACCACAGGCACCACTGTGGTCTTCACCTTCCAGGTCTTTTCCAGTTCCTCTCTGAGGCCCTGGTATTTCTCCAGTTTCTCATGCTCCTTTTTCCTGATGTTGTGGTCACTTGGTATTGCGACATCCACCACAACGGCTTTCCTCTGTTCTTTATCCACCACCACAATGTCCGGTTGGTTCGCAATTACCATCTTGTCTGTCTGGATCTGGAAGTCCCACAGGATCTTAGCTCGGTCATTCTCCACCACCTTTGGGGGTATTCCCCACTTCGATCTCGGGGCTTCCAGTCCATATTCTGCACAGATGTTCCTGTACACTATGCCCGCCACTTGGTTATATCGTTCCATGTACGCTTTCCCTGCCAGCATCTTGCACCCTGCTGTTATGTGCTGGACTGTCTCAGGGGCCTCCTTGCACAACCTACACCTTGGGTCTTGTCTGGTGTGGTAGATCTGAGCCTCTATTGCTCTGGTGTTTAGGGCCTGTTCCTGTGCAGCTAGGATAAGTGCCTCTGTGCTGTCCTTGAGTCCAGCTTTTTCCAGCCATTGGTAGGATTTCCTGATATCAACCACTTCAGTTATTTGTCGATGGTACATCCCATGTAGGGGCTTGTCCTCCCATGATGGTACCTCTAGCACTTCGTCTTCTGTTCCCCATTGCCTGAGACATTCGCTGAGCACATCGTCCGTTGAGGCTTTGTCCTTGATGTATTTATGGATCTTGGATGTTTCATCCTGGACAGTGGCTCTCACACTCACTAGTCCTCTGCCTCCTTCCTTACGGCTTGTGTACAGTCTCAGGGTGCTGGATTTGGGGTGGAACCCTCCATGCATGGTTAGTAGCTTCTGAGTCTTAACATCCGTGGCCTTCATCTCTTCCATTGGCCAGCTAATTATTCCGGCAGGATATCTGATTACTGGTAAGGCATAGCTGTTTATTGCACGGATCTTGTTCTTGTCATTGAGCTGGCTTCTCAGGACTTGCCTTATTCGTTTTAGGTATTTGGCTGTGGCTCCTTTCCTTGTGACCTCATCGAGGTTGCCATTTGCTTGTGGTATTCCCAGGTACTTGTAGCTGTGCTCTATGTCTGCTATTGTTCCCTCTGGGAGTGAGACCCCTTCTGTGCGGATGACCTTCCCTCTCTTTGTAACCATCCGACCACACTTCTCTAGTCCGAATGACATCCCAATATATACATATATATATATATATATACAGTATATATGACAAGAAAACACTGCTATTCATTCTCCTTAATTTTATTGTTTTTTTATGTAGAACGTATTTATTAATGCACACATACTGTATCTTCCAGCCAAGCTGTGTGTGTTTGCAGTACATAAATGCAACTATAAATAATGATGACAAAAGCTCTTGTCTGTAAATACCATTTGGCTTCAACAGTGTCTGGCAGTAAAAACTTGAGCCAGTTGGTGCATCACCATGTGTTTCTGTTAGACATCAGTGAGCATAAAAACACAGGGCTGTGGAGGGTTTGACATGACTAATACCCAGAAACACTGTGCCTCAGCAGCAGCACAGTTAATATTGTTTTTCTAATTCACGTGCAGGGTGAAAACAATGGTCCACAAAGCTCCAAGCTGCATTTCTCACCTGAGGATGGACTTGACTGATAGTGTTTTGGTTGGGCTGTAGGGAAGGCTGATCTTCAAAGTGCCCTAAGCAAAAGTAGAGTAAAAACAGAGCTGTGGTTATTTGAGCTTTTAGCTCTAAAATCCATTCTACAACCAAAATATCGATTTGATACTTCAGTCATTTAATTTAATATATAATATTATTTTAAAAAACACTGTAAAGTAACTAAACCATCGAAATCTTGTCTAAATCATACATGGTTGGTGGGAACTACTTTTTCTTCCACCTGGGCATGTGCGTACTGCGTGCTCAGTCCATACATGTCAACTTGTATGGCTTGTCCGTAAATTATAAGGATTTTACGTCATCTTGCAGGTATACGGACGTATAGAGCAATCTCACGGATTTTTTCAAGTCTTATTCAAAACCTCATTTTCAAATTTATCCAGAGCCTGTAGGATGATTTAAAAAAACAATAAATAACACCAAACAGCCATCTTCCAACCTGTTCTGCCGCTAGAAATAAGTTTCGAATGTTTTCCTCTCTCCATTCCTTCTGCTTCGCAGCAGGCGCTTTCATGTCCGCAGCCGACAGCCACCCCCCGAGTGCGAGCTGTACGTTTTTGTTTTTTTTTTTTGCGAAAATTATGGTTTTTTGGGGCTCTTTATGCAGGTAAACATCCAAGGAGGTTGACATGTATGTCAGTCAGTGTGTGTTATTCACATGTTCAGTATTTTCATGTTAACACGTTGATGTAACGTTATGTACGTTATGTATGTAAGTTAATATGAATTAAGAAACAAGTTTTCATTTTTGTAGTAGTTAAACACCAATTTGTTTTAATGGTTTTGTAGTTTCACTTTTATTTTTTTGTTTAAAACACAATTTTCACATAATTTACATGATTGTGGCCTCTGTTTTGGATCAGTATCACTGATACCAGCCTGAGTTTTACTCAGTACCATAATCAGAAAGGAAATCCATGATATCAGGAAACAGGGTTTTTTAATGCTGCTCAAAACTGATTTTCAGTGCACATAAAGGAGCATCATCCATAGCTGCTTGGTAAATAAATTCAGACCACACACACACACACACACACACACACACACACACACACACACACACACACACACACACACACACACACAC
>NW_013952438.1:2210032-2216957 GCF_001266775.1 Austrofundulus limnaeus
CACACACACACACACACACACACACACACACACACACGCACGCACACACACACACGCACACACACACACACGCACGTTTTCTTCAATTAGAGGCAGAATAATTACGGAACGACGCTGTTGTACGACAACAGCAACGCAAACATCCTGCACCGGTCAGAGTCTGACAGAAACAAGACAAATCAATGTGATCGTGCAGCGGACATGCACCGCCCTAATCAGGTTCCAGACGAGGCTGGAGGCCAAAATTAGATCCAAGCTATCTTTGTCATGTAACTGAATCACTAAACAGCGAACACACATTAATGAACATGCATCTCTCTCTCTCACACACACACACACCTAAACACACTGTGACTCAAATGAGGAATAACACAGTCCCTGAAGAAAAGATTTTTTTCTTAAAAAACAAAAGAATCCTTCCACAAGGTGCCAAGGTGGTATATTTTCAAGTTTCATCACCCCTGCTTTATGTTCAAATCATTTAAGTAACGTTAAATTTTTATTGTAAATTTAATATAGAGACTTTCTTAAATTATATGATCTTAAATTTGGTAAGTTATTAATGTCACATTGTTTACACTGTTACCAATCTGAGTGCATCTTTCGGTCATCAGATGCACAGATGGCGGACTCACCGACTTCCTCCAGAGGATGGCCCTGTACTGAGGAACCCGCTGGTTGTTCTGGTCTGAGAGCACGACCGACAGGAAAAAAGGGTTTTTTTCTGCATCTGTACCCACATAGTTCTGGTGGACTGATGGAAACAGAAAAAAAAGACTAAATTAAACAGAAATACTCAATTTTTGGAGATAAATTTTATATAGTTTTGTGTTTTATTTCACAACCTTTTTCATTATTTGCTCTATTTTTATTAAAAGTCCCTGAAACAAGATGTGAAATCACATTTTTTGTCTTTTTATCTTTTATTTACAATGCAAATCAATTAGAAAATGTAAAACAACAACAACAACAACAACAACAACAACAACAACAACAACAACAACAACAACAACAACAACAACATCCAATTCCACTTAAATGCCCAGTTTCTGTTGCTTACATTTACGCCCTTGCCTGTAGAATTGTCCTCTTGTGTTTTTATTCTGTAAATGATTTTACGTTATTTTCTCTTTTCCTCCCCTTCTGTCCAACTCTGATTATTTGTATCATAGCTATCATAATAATCTAAAATTTTAGTGTAGAAGCTGGAATGGAACAACACATATTTTGTGCTCTAACAAACTGCACAAGATTTGTTTGTTTAACAATTTGCCACTATTTTTAGTCAACTTTGTCTGCCTGTCAGCAAAACATCTCGCACAAAAATGGCTATAATTTAGTCAATTTTAAAAATATTGAGCTATAATTTGGTGTGGTATTAGCTGAGAGTCATTCACATTCTATTCTTGAAGTGCTACTTAATGTGCAGTACTTTTACTTAAAATGTTAGCAATTACCTGCTGGTGTCTACTACGTCTGTCTGTTAACAAAATATCTCACACATTATCATATGTATTTTAATGAAACATTCAGGAAGTAATCAGTGGATGTTCAACTACAATCGATTAACTTGTGGAGCTAACCTGATTTAAGATGGTCACAACGGTTAACTGAACTTAAAAGACACAAAAATGGCTACAATTTAGTCAGTTTTTAAAATATTGAGCTATAATTTGGTGCACTATTAGCTGAGAGTCATTCACATCCTATAATTAAAGTGCTACCTAATGTGCAGTACCTTTGCTTAAAATGTTAGTAGTTAATTGTTGGAGTCAACTTTGTTTGTCCGTTAGCAAAATATCCATTGAACCACACAATGGATTTTAATGAACCTTTCAGAATGTGATCATTGATCATATGTCTGCAATCGATTAACTTTTACAAGCAACCCAATTCAAGATGGCCACCACAGCTGATCAAATTTTAAAACACAAAAATAGCTTTCCTTCAGACTGTTTTACAAATATTGAGCTAAAATATGTATTGAAAGCTGAGAGTCTTTTATAATGCGCACTTAGAGTTTGACATCTTCAGCAAAAAGTTAATTTTTTTTAAGGTTGGACCAAAACAGCTACAACATCATCTAGTCTGGAACTCTTGGCCTATTTATTTATTTATTTATTTATTTATTTATTTATTTATTTATTTATTTATTTATTTATTTATTTATTTATTTATTTATTTATTTATTTATTTACAAAATTCTATGTACAATAAAAAAAACAAAGTGGCAGAGAGAAGAAAAAAAATCTTATAATATCTGCCCCTTTTTTCTTAATTATAAATTCAAATTATAATAACCTTAGTTAACAAAACAAAACATTGGATCTTTCTAGAACAACAAATTGAATGGCTACATTTTAATCCATTTCGTATTTTTAACAATCTGGTCTTTATCATTCTCTTAAACATACACCACTAAGTTGAAACAGAAATTATACGTTTATTCAAAAATTAGATCAAATATCTATCTTCATGCCATTATACTCTCAACCATGTTGTACTGTTTACCTGTTTGGTCTCTTACAACAAATGAAATCTTAGAACCCATAGTTAGGCTCTACAACAGGGCCTACAAAAGTCATAAAAAACTTCCTGGTTGGACTCTTCACTGTACAGTTCTTTCATTGTCTGATGCCTTGACTTTCAGAATTATGTTTTGTATAGTGGTATTAATTTATMTTTTCAGATCTTCCAAGGTGCCCATTATGGAACTCTGTGCATTGTTGCCCAAATCAAATTCTGGAAGTGGTCATTCAACTAGATCTGTTACAAAAGGACAACTGATATTACCAACTTTTAAAAACTATTACGGCCAGAGGTCTTTCTTCTATGTTTATACTAAAGCATTGAATGACATTCCTCAAAACATAAAGTCCATTTCAAAACTACAGCCCTTTAAGAAGAATCTTGTCTGCCATCTGCTGGACACTTTTGTTGTGCTCATATTTAGATGTCCTATTTCGCAAATGCTGCCTTTTTGAAATTTCGTATGCTTGTTTGTCTTTGTGTCTATGGTGTATAATGATGTGATTGTGATGCTGTATTTCTGAGTGTTTTATGTGCTGCAGAACAGGAACCTGCTGTAAAACAGCAATTATGCTGAGTCAGGCTTTATTTTTAGTAATCTTTTCCTGTTGAATCAATAAATCAAATCAATACAGCACATTGATGTGGCACTTTTAACATCATCTTCCAAATTATTCCACAATCTGACTCCTTGGAAAGAGGTGCACTGTTCTTTCAAACATGTTCTAAATTTAGGTTTCATTACCTTTAGATTGTAACAGCTCTCTCTCTTCGCAAAGTTTATCTGAATGTTTAAAGGTAATGTGTTTCGGTGTGGTTTAGCTACATTTTCTTCAAAACTAAGACATATTATCTATCAGGAAACAAGAAAAGGAGAAATCCCAGAGAAATGGAGACATGCAGCCAGTTTATTAATGTAGGTGCTGCGTCACACAGGAAGTAGCCTCCAGTTCATGTGTGGTGCGGCACAGTGGGCTCCGCTCAGGCTGTGAGACACAGATGGCTCAGCTGTGGTCCAAAACGGGTCGAGCCAACTTCTCTCCAGACGTGACTCGTTTTAAACCCCATATGCAGCGACATCATTAGACTCTGGGTGGAGGAGTGGCGTCTCGATCCGTCCCAGGCTCATTCGATCGCCTTCCTTCTGACTCAAATAACGACGAGGAAACACAGACTGTCATCTTTTGTCGAGCCACTTGCATCGCCGCCTACACCACGTCTGAGGACAGGCGGGCTGATAATGAGCACATTGAAACGACGAGAGTCAGAAAGGTGAAAGAACGGGTGAATAAATGTGTTTCTAACAAGCTCCTTTGCTGTGAGTTTTGTGTACGGAGCTGGACTTTTTACCAGTCAACACCTATGGGGCATCCTTCCCGGGTGTTGTATGAGATTAGAGTGTATTTGTGGCTCTCGGATGGAATATGATTGGCTGGTAGCAGATTGTGGTGATAAATGAAGAGCAGTGCATCAGTTAGACATGGCTGAATGCATAAGATATGTCCTGTGGACCAGGGAAGCCATTCAAGAGGATGATTTATGTCTGACGTCTCTGGAAGCTGGCTCATCAGCCCGTTTTCACTCTGTTTTATACAACCTCTTTGAGCGAGTGTGTGTGTGTGTTTTAAAGCTGAGCAGCACTGACCTTTTCCCAAGAAGTATTTAAAGTACCATCTGGTGTGGTACTCTGGATTTTCCAGATGGACATCCGTTCTCCTCCATGTTCCTGGAGTGTAGTCTGAGGTCTGTTTGTGGCGTGCACACAGAGACACACACACCACAGTGTCAGTATGACGGTCACAGCTTGAGTCACAGCAGTGTTTTCTGCCGAGGGCTTTTGCAGATTACCGTATGGGGCAGGAAAACACATGCAGACACACAGGTTGACTGTTACTATCAGAGCTGTATCTTAATGTAAAAAAACAACGTGCCAGTTAAAAGCTAAAATGGCTCAAGGCTTGTAAGAGCTGTTTTTTTAATATATAATAAAATTACATCTGAAAAGACATCAAGACTAAAGACAAAAACACGACAGTAGATCACATTAGTGAGGGCTAACAGTACGTCACTGAGAAGCTGTGTTGTATAAAGTACCTGAAAGTGATACTTGAGTAAAAGTACAAGTATCTTACCATAAAATTACTTTGGTAAAAGTTAGTCTTCTCTAAGAATAATGAGTAAAGATCTCAGTATTTGTGTTTATGGTATTTCACATTTACTGTTCTTTAGTAGCAAAAGAAAATTTCTGATATAGGAATATGTACAATAATTAAAAGTATAAGTATTGGTTGAGCTGTTAAAATGTCCAAAATGACATGTCTTGGGAAGTGACAAAAATAAGCCAAAAATTTAATAGGAGTAACAAGTTTCTACTTATGTTTAAAAATGTAAGGAGGAGAAAGTACAGATAATTGTGTGATAAAATGTAAGTAATAGAAGAAAAACTTTGGCTGAAAAACAGTTACTAAGGTATAGTATAGAAAACCAAAATTTCTACTTAAATACAGTAATATTTGTACTTTGTTACTTTAAAACTCTGCTGAGAGTAAACATAGTTAACCAATGTATGCACTCATTTATATTATCTAAATTTAAAGATAATATGACTAGCAGTTCGTAAAACAATAAGCATTATTAAAATGCTAAAATATTAGGCCTTTTTCATTTGTTACCAACTTTAATGATATATTTATTAACTGGATAAACTGTATTTGGTAGTCTACTGATTAACTGGTATGGCTTTTAAAATAGTCACAAAAAGTTAAGTTTCAAATTTATACCTTAAAGTTTATTAAAAAGACAAATTTTTAGTTAAAGGGATAGATCGTTTAAAGTTGGGTTTTATATAAATATTATGAACAATTAATGTCCTGCCTGTAGTAAATAGTTCTGTGAATAACTTCATTTTGGAGAAAAAGAGTTTAATTCATCTATAAGCTAACAGCTAGTCCAAACAGGGCTAATTTCAAAGTGGATTATTGCTGTCTTAAAACAACTCCAGTTTAAAAAATATATGGTAGATTCCTTTTGGGATTATATGGAATTTATAAAGAACTCTGTTTAAGCATAACCAGCAGCAGCAGCCACTGACTGTAGCACTTCTGTAGGATTAACTGAGGCTAACTAGCATTTTTTTGTCAGCCTGGTCAGAAATAAACTATTTCTCCAAATTGATGTGTTTTTGAGCTATCTACAACAGGTAAGATATTCTTTGACCTTTTCTATAAATCTCCACTTCTGAACTATTCATTCAGAGTCTACCATGCAGTTAACACTGTGAATTATTCAAACATCAAAGTGAAGGGTTTTTATTTCTTTGCAGTATTAACATACGACTGGTTACATAGCTGGTTTGTTTTGTTTCAGCTTTGACTTTTGCATTATGTTCATCTGTCCACTTTAATTTACACATAAAGTGGTTTTAAATTTCTCATTTATTTCTAATAGAGGAAGTGAATAAGCCCAAATAATTAAAAATAAAAATAAAAATGCTCTTATCATATCATTTAATGTGATATATGACCATGGATGGATGGACGTGCTGTGTTGTTTGTACCTCATCCAAAGAGCCGTTCTCCACCCTGAAGCGTCCCGCTCTGTGAATGGCCCCATCTGCATCACTGGAAATCAGCTGAGAGGGAGACAGAGTGACACGTTTAAAATTAGACGTCTGATCAACCACGGCTTGAGGCAGGCAGGGAGAGAGGGAGGTCACACGTTTATAGTTTCACTCACGACAGAAGCACAACCAGAGCAGACTCATCAACACCCTGAGAAAAATACAGCTGCAAACACAGGAGCGACCCCTTCCACTGAACAGATTAGAAACAGCATCCCAAAATACACTTTGCATCTCAGACTTTGCTGAAGAGGCTGAAACCAAAAGCAGAATTTTAGTTAAAAGCCAAAAGAAGCAAAATGTGTTAAATATTCAAAGGGGCAAAAATAGCAAAATGCTAGCAAACAGCTAAAAGTAGCAAAAAGATCGTCAAACAACAAAAAGACTTGATTTTTGCTACTTTTAGCAAAATAGTAACTAAAAACTAAAGTGGCAAAAAAAATGGTAGCCAGCAACAATAAACTAGCTAAAAGTAGTAAAAAGCTAGCAAAACGAAGCAAAATGTTAACTTAAAGCTAAAAGTAGTAGATAAAAGCTAAAAGTAGGATGGGAAGACAAGAGTATTCTGAAGCAGATATTAAACAGAACAATGTTTTGTTTCTTATTTTTTAACTTTTCAATAAATCAGTGGATTTCTGTGGAAAACACATTTGGAAATAAAGTGAAATCTTTTGAAAACAATGAAAGTTACAAAAACCAAAAAGAAAGCACCCATTTCTTGAATGAGCTGAACATTTTGACATATGAATGGCTAAAATTGCATAAAGAATGCAAGAG
>NW_013952438.1:2218600-2227349 GCF_001266775.1 Austrofundulus limnaeus
TCCCCCCACCCCCACCCCCCTGCTTCCAAAGAGTTTCTATGGTGTCTCTCAAGTGTCAAAAACCTTTGATAATTCCAACCGCGATGTCTACCAGCAGCTTCAGGGCTAGTGATGTTTCAAGTGGTAAGATTATGAGCTTTAATAAGTAAAATTATCCCAGCTACAATGACGGACAACAAATATTACATTTATAGTATTACAGCTAAAACTGTTTTTGACGCCGCCACCGCAGTTTGTCCTTCATGAGCCTTCGTAGACAAGATGGCGGTGCAAGATGGCGGCTGCCTGTGTGGCGACCCGCGACCATGGAGATATAAACAGCTTTTTATAAGGTAAAAATGATAAAACAAGGTCTTTGTCTGCAATGATTAGACATGTTTTTTATTATTGTCTTTAGTGATTATCTCAATTTTGGCTAACCTACACACCGTGCCTTTAAGGAGATGCTGTCAGTGCAACGCCTTTGCTGGATTTCTGTTCTGTATTTCTAACGACTGTCGAAAATAACAAAATAATCTGGAGCTGGACAAATTAGATTCAAGGTGGCTATGTAAAAAATCATACAAATGCAAAACAAAAACTCCTGGCCAAAGGCAAGCAGTTAAAGAAAATGCTTGTTTTTTCTTTTTTTTTTTCTTTTTGGTATTTTTTTATACTTTCCAAGCTCATGAATCAAAGACTCATTTAAAGAATAAACTGTGTTTGGATCAAACCACGCCATCACCTACCATCAATGTGTAATTGACTCAAAAGGCTGCATAAATGTTGTCATTAATGTGTGTAACTGGAGGTTTTATCTGATAATGTGCATCAGGATAATCAACACTTCATTCAAATTAACCCACATGGTTGTGCTTTGAGAGCAGTTAAGTCTTAATGAACTGCTTTTTTGTAAACAACAACAGTTTTAAAAAGAATTCACAATCAAGCTGAGACATAGCCACTCTTCTTCCTTTGGTGATCAGTGCATCCTAACTAAGGTTGGAGTTTCTCATGCAATGTTACAAATCTTGAGCAATTTCCAGCTAAATGCACTGCTGTCTTGTGCAAGTTTATCTTCTAAACTTTTATCAAGGCAATTTTGCAACTTCAAACATGGAAATGAATGCTACCACAATGAGATACACCTCTGAAACATTTAAAAACAACAAAAAAGTGTAAAAATCATAAACAATGCACAATGCATTTCATCTAAAGACCTCAGAGTAACTTCTAGTTGTTTGCTTTTTGCGTGCGCACCTTCTGTTCACGCGCTTCATTAACACCAACACTTCAAGATGTTACGAAAACAAGAAAATACACTGAACAGTTTTCCTTCCTTGATTACCAGTGCTCAGGCTTTCCTCATCAACAAAACACACACGTGTTGAACAAATGACTCAAACCTCCCACTGAAACACACCGTTCTGAAAATACAGCTGTATTGCATTAAAAGGAAAAAAACAACAACGATTTCTGTCTCTGTATTCACAGACACTAAGTTTCTTGTTCTCTGTGAGACCAAACTGGTACACAATCAAAGCACTGGCTGCTTTTCTACTCCCCGAGGTACTCTGTTTATAATGAGACAATAAAATCCAGCAGATTGAGAGGCGAGCATGTTTACTGCAGGTGTGAAGCTCTGATAAACGACAGAGAGCTTTCTGTGCAATAATTAGTTGTGTCTTAGGAGGGGCTGCAAAAAATGCTGCTTTCTCTCTCTCTCTCTCCCTCCAGTCAGATGCATATTAATAGGCCTGAAAACAAATATATTCCTGGTGTGGTGGTATGAGTCTGTATTTGCCTGTGTTCATGGGTGGGTGAATGAGATTTGCTATTTGGATCGGTGTGTGTGCGCAGAAAATGGAAAGTAAACGTCGAGGCTGTAGACCCCCATTTCTCTTGCCTCCTGCAACATTAACTGTCCAATCGCAGCATAATGGAGGGGAAACCATTGCAGTATTCAAACAAAAGCAAGGTGCTGCACCCCCCCCAAATGTATATATATATACAGTATATACATATGTGTGTGTGTGTGTGTGGTCACACACGAAGGGGGAAACATTAGTTTTTTTTCTTTTAAATGTGCATGTTAGCATGTGTTTTTGCTGCAGTGCGTGAATAGGTCCTCGGCGGTTTTGAGGGGGGAAATGAATGAAAAATGTCAGGAGAAAAGCGATTAAGTGCTCTGGGGAGTCGGCGTGGGTGTCTGTGCTTTACGCAGCCCCCTTGCTCTCTAAATCTAACAAAGGAGTTGCAAGGAGGAGAAAGCCGCACTCCAGCGAGCCCCCCTGGGCCAGGGGAGGCAGACGAGAGGCAACGAGGGAGAAAGGGGAGCCGGTTCTGCTTCTACGCTTTAACAAACAAACTATAAAACACCTTGCCAGTGCTGGGAGGGCAGCAGTAGAGGAATGGGGCCCAAGATATAAAAAAAAGGCAGAAAGGCATTAAATATATTTTGAAATGAGAGGCTCAGAATAAAGAATTATCATTATAAGAGAGGCAAAAAGCAGTGTGTAAAGCAAGGAACATCCTGACTATAACCCCTCCAGGAAAAGTGCAGAAGCTTTCTAGCTTTACAGACGAGCACTTTCTGACACTTAAACTGCTCCCATTTTGATGCAAGACTTAAAGCTACAGAATCATAAAAGGCTGGTTTAAAAGAATTCAGGAAATAAGACATAAAATAACATTTTCCTCATATTTATGATTAATGCATCCTTAAATCTGTAGGCAAAGGTTGTGACCAGCTGTCAACCATGTGGGGTTGTTTACCTACAAAAACAAAGAAACTGAAAACAATGACGTCCATGGAAGAACTGTTGGGATAGAGAAATCCATTAGTTTCGAAGCAGTGGTATATACTGTATATATGCACAGATCTGTTGAGCATACAGATAAAATAATAGGTCAGGATGAAACTGTAAACCCATCAGTTTAAAGGACCTTTTGCAAAAATCACGTGTTTGAGTGTTGAGTTCTGGCCCTGCTCTACTGCTTGGTATTTATTCTTGATGATTGTACTCTCTTTTATTCTCTTTTAGCCAGAGATTCACCCTCATAATTCCACCTAGAGATTCTAAGCTTGACATATTTTGTAACCCAAGCAGACTACAGCCAGCCTAATGTGCCAAGTACAGTACTTTGTTTACAATGAGTGCGTATTTCAGAATTGCGTACCATAATATCTGGAAGACTACTGGAGTGCACCGTTTCAAACTGCAACAACCGATACAGTTCAGAAATATCGTTTGATTTCATACTTTGCATTGAGTCTGTTCAAAAACTTTTCAGAAACGAGTTCAAAACGTTCTCACTGAGCTGACATTTGTCCCCACCAGAGTGGAAGTGGAGTGACAGATGTGCCAGTCGAAGGTGTTCAATCAATACTTTTTGTGACTTGCTGATGGATAATTGATCTCATCATTGGGACTGCTCATGCACGCTCACAATCCTCCAGGAAGGCAGAGAACACAGAGTGGGGGCAGGAGTGGAAGTGGGAGAGAATGGGCAGGGAGAAGTGAAAGAGGGAGGAAGAGAGGCAGATGTACAACCAGAGATAGTTAAAAAATGAAAATAAAAGAAGACTGGGAGACGTAAGAAAGAGCAGAGGGAAATAAATGCTAAAAAAGCCAAAGAAGGCAAAGAGGAGCAAGTAGAAAGCTCCTCTTCTTCCCTTCCTCTTTTTAAGTCTCCATTTTTAAACCACTTTGCTGAGTTCTTTACAAAAAGCAATAATGATGCAAGAAGCTACTTTAGATGCCTCTGCCTCTGAAAATAAAGTCGCTTTTATTTGTCCCATTGAAAATGCTATGTAAGGCACAACTAAAAGCACATCTACATTTTGAATAACCTCTGGTTCAGTCAGAACAGTGCAATGCATTGAAAAACACATCTTTATAACAAAAAATGCCATTTTTTTAAAGGAGGGGTTGTTGGCTGCAGAAGAAGGAGAACGTTTGCTTCATCTTTATCTCCATCTCTGACTGCTTCTCCGTAGTCAGGTCATGGAGGCAACAAGTCAAGAAGAGAAACCGAAACACCCCTCTCCTGAGGGGCCCCCAGGTGTTCCCAGGCCTGAGAGGATACATAATCCTTCCATCGAGTTCTGGGTCTGTCCCGTGGCCTCTGCCTTGTGAGACATGCCCAGAAGGCATCTTAATCTTGATCAGATGCCTGAACCACCTAAAAAGACTCCATTCCTCTCTTTCCGTCTGAAACTTCACCCAGGTATAATCCTACTCCTCACAAGCACACTACTGAACTGTAATTCTCGTCAGAATCACGTCCAGTTTGCGACTGATATCCCCCAGCATCTGAGTCTGTGCGTTTCCAGTACGGGAGACTCCATCCAAGGTCCCTGACAGCTGTCAGGATCGCTTTCATTTTTCGATAAGCCAGGACTCCTCTATAGCCAATCAGCAGAAATCCACTTATCATAAATCCAAATATGTACAAATCTTCCACATCTTCAATGGAAAGCGGCGTCAAACAGATCAGGTTCCAACCCCAAGAACCAGACATTCACCCGGCTGCCACCATTCCACTAGGACAGCTGCGCTCCCCTCGCTCCAATCTCAATATGGAAAAAATAGTGTTGATTGTGTTCAGAGACCAGTTGACCAAATCCATAATTGCTTTTGTTTTCAGATGATACAGTAGGTAGAAGAAAGGCTTGAAAAAGCTGCAAAGTTGGGAAGGAGGGGCAGGTTCAGGAGAGAGCAAAAAGCATCCGACTCCTCTGAAGGCCAAGCCAAAAAAATTGTCTAAACACGGTAAGACAATGAAACTGAAACACCTGGTTTTAAACCATAACATCCCTTTCAGACAGCTTCCTCTTGCATCCACAGTTAATCCTGTTGGATGTGGTTCGTCCTTGTTGGTGGTATGTTGACATTACCCCTAATTTACATTACATGCATTCCGGCTCCACTCTGCTCCGGTCCGACCTCCGCAGCAAATATGCACCCATTATAATCAACGAGAGTGTTTACACTGGCTGCGCACAGTGGTGGTGAGCGGACGGTGATCCGTCAAAATTAGAACAGGTCCTATTTTTGCTGGACGCCGGAGCTGCGCTGGAGTCAGTTTTTAAAGATTATGTCGCACCAACAGGAAGAGAAACGAGCACAACATCCATATTTTCAAAATAAGACACGATTAGGCTGGATAATTTATCGGAATAATGTCGAAATTGCAGCTATATTAATAAATATACGGACATATTTCTACACAAATGCTCTCAGAATGTATTGTTCTGTTTGGGAAGCAGATGGAAATGTAGCATGAAGCATAAACACACGATACACGTGGATTTTATTTTGAAATCAGAAGTTTCAGAAAGCCGACAGCGAGACAGTTTCAACATAGATACCAAAAGCCTTTATATCGTTGTTTTCAGCTGTGTTTGGAGTTCATCTTTCACAGATTAATTATTTTTTGCAGTGACTTCCACATTTATCACCGAATTTATCGCACAATCTACTTCCTGCATGTCTGTCGGACCAGAGGGGAGCGGAGGCTGTATAGATTGAGACACAAACGAACAGCTATGACCTGCGCACCGCAGCACAGCGGAGCAGAGACGCATGTAGTATAAATCCGGGGTTACCCTGGATACTGAGGCTCTTGGTACATCACAAAGACTTGCTTTCTTGGTCACAGATGCTCCAGCAAGACGTGCACAAATAATTTGTCCTCTTTTGAACTCTAATATGCCACCCATAATGTTGTGTGCATTGCAATATTTTGAGCAAAACTGTGCTCTTACCCTGCTAATTGAACCTTCACACTCTGCTCTCACTGGTGCAATGTGCAGTTAATGAAGACTGGCCACCAGGCTGGTCCAATTTAGCCATGAAACCTCCCACACTAGAATGACAGGTGTTCCAGTTTCATTGTCTAACCCCTGTATATATTATCATGATTATTATTATTGTTATTTTATTTATTTTATACGTTATCCTCCTTGGAGTCCCTATTAAACAATCAGTAGTTATTTTTTCTAATAGATCAAGCAAACTCATTACAAGATTTTAACCCTCATATGAAAATAATCCAAATACACCAACATGATTTAATAAACTATTTTTTCTGAGACTGTAATATAAAACGTAAACAAGTCAGGTTTATTCACATCTGTAAAATCTGTGTACTCCATAAGGAATTAAAACAACTTTACTCAACAAACAGACAACACTGGCAGGATATGTAGACCATGTAATATTATCAAATGTGCTGCACCGAGTGTCTCACATTTCCACTTTCTAGGACATAAGTGAAAAATCTGAACTAACACATATTGATTGTGAAGAAGACAACGTCTGTTTAATCTGATCTTCAGACATCTTTAGTTTCCACTTTGTCACCAGCAGTGGAGAACTTGTGCCCAGGTTATTCTGATGACTGTCTGCCATCAGAACCTTACATCATCTTAAAAAGAGAATGTCTCTACAAAAACGGGACAAAAAAAGGAAGAAGAAGAAAAAAGAAAAGGAATTCAGACATGAGGGAAGCTCTCCAAACCTGCAGATACACAAACTGTTTTTTGTCAAAACAAAGAAAACTGGAAACGTAATAATAATAACAACAACAACAACAACAATAATAATAATAATAATAATAATAATAATAATAATAATAATAATAATAATAATAATAATAATAATAACAGGAAATCAAGATTCTGAACACTGACTCATGTCATGTCTAATGAGCCCAAACTTTGCAGTAAACCTCAACTTCTCACCCCAGTTATCTGGGTCTTACAAACCCTGTAGCAGCTCTGTGGAGGAGACTGTAAAAGAAGTTGAGCACCTAATGATCGTCTGAGGTCAACAGATGAGGACATAATGTATGCATGTTCAGTGTTTGAACTTACAGAAGTTGCTGAGTGGCTTTTCCCATTTTTAACCTCAGTGAGTAAAGAAATCAAAGTCAGACATTTCAAGTCTCAGCTGAAGTTTGCATTTTTTAAATCAGAAAATAAGACGATGAAAAATGTGAAAGATTGAAGCATTGCTGGTGGGACGTTTGCATGTTGTTAGCACTGATCCGAGTGATGCCATCTGTCTTCCTGGAGTGAGAGAGAAAGTGATATTTGTCTTCTTATGTTCCCCCCAGATGAAATTACCTCAAAACTGATCTTTCCACTGACAGACTGGAACAAGCATTAAATGTGCTGCACGGCAGGTCAAAGCTTTTTGCATGATAACCACGATTCAGGAACAAAAAAATGGGAAGAAATAATAATAATAATAAAAAATAATCTAAGATGGCAGCTTTTTCGTGGCTTTCCTTTTTCAAGTGTTGATGTGGCCAAGTCATGGCACAATGCCTGACTGCAGACCGTCTCTGCAAAATCTCTGCGGACACAACTTTTTTATTTTGTTGTGACTGTTTTGCGCAGCATAAACAAACACGACACGGCGTGTTAACTGGGCGCTTGGCCAATCTGTTGCCAAGTTCCAATCTTCATGTTGAGCTACGGGGAGCATTTTGTGGCTGTGTATTTAATATTTCATGGACAATCACAGAAGTGGAAGGGATCTCTTCTCCCAAAAGTTTTCAAAGATAAAAATGAAAAATTTGTTTTGCACATTTTCAAAATGATCAATACATTTGAAGTAGTCATCAGACTTATATGAAACAACAAAGTTACATTTTGTGTTTTTTAAAAACTGCCCTTTTAAAAACCTGTTAAATTTGAAACAGTTCCTCCTCCTGTCGACATTTACTGTTAAGCCCCAAACATCATCTCATGCATGTCGCCAGGCAACAGACTCTCTCCTCCCTGGTTGCTCCTCTGCTTCATGTCTTTCTCTTTGCCCTCAGCTCTTTGACCCTCCTCACTGTCATGCTGTGTTTTGTTCCTGTCTCTGACAGAGGTCTCTGCTCTGTGACTATTATAAAAAAAAGCCATGGCCTGACCATCCAGATGGCCTGAAATGGTCTGAAAAACTTGATCAGTAAGAGGATGGAAAGCAAGTGAACATGAAACTGAATCATAAAACAAACCAGACGTTTAGGGCTGGACAAGAAAATGAAACTCAACTCAGAGAACCCTTTTCCAACTGATGGCTACAGAGTTGATGAACAGTAACACTAGTGGATAACAGGTACTGTTTGTGCTACTCACCCTTTTCAACAGAGGAGTCTCTTCCTCCAAATGTTTTGTCAAAAGCCACAAGTCTCCTGCCAGCAGTGTTGCCAGATATACAGTAACCATCATTCTGAGTCAAGCCTCCTCCTTTTTTGAGCACACGTTCACCAATCATAGCACCCCCACCCTGTTGGCTGAGAAAGTGCACCCTCACTCTGCACACATACTAATTTGGGTGAAATAATAGTTTTAAAGCGACAATACAAAAGTTTGTCATTTCCTATCTGGCAACCCTGCCTGGCATAGAAACAGCAATGTCCACTTAAATGCTTTTTTTTTGTTCATGTTTATTCTTTCATTTTTGAGTAAAGGCAAATATTTACTTATAATTCACATTAATTTGGTCTTTTTTTATTCCCCACGAATAAAAAATGCAACTTTTCAGTTTTGTTATTTTGTTAGGATCTTTCACCTGTGAAATCCACCCACCTTGACTGTCTTGTAGTAGAAATTTAGCTCCGCTTTCCTGATTCCACGGTCCAAATCTAGAATTACTTTCTGTTTTTGTACTTAATAGTCTTAAAGGCACAGTGTGTAAGATTTGTTGTTTTCAGTGACATCTAGTGGTTGAGTGGTCGAATCATCCTCCCTGGTCCTCCCCCCACCCCC
>NW_013952438.1:2227359-2230990 GCF_001266775.1 Austrofundulus limnaeus
TAATAAACTTCAGAAGCACTGAAGGAAAAACAAGAAAGAACACAGGTGCAGCAACAATGTCATCCTATCTGTAGCAGGAGTGTCTGAAACAATCCACAACGTCCTGGTGAACTACAAATCTAACACCCTCGGACAAAAACAGCTTCATCCAAAGGACAAAACACCCAAACAGAAGCTGAGTGGTGTGTGTGTGTGTGCAGTTCAGTGCAGTGAGAAGTGTTTGGACACTTATGTAGAGGAAACCAAACGACTACAAAAGGTATTGGACAACATCAAGCTGGTTAGAGAAGGTTTGAAATGACTGTGATTTCCACAGGTGAAAACACTCTTTTGTAACAAATACGTAAAAAAACATAAATAGTCTTTACTTTAGAAGTGGTCACAAAAAGACTTAGTTAGTAGATAGTCAATTCTATGTTCTCCAATTAATACATGTCTACAGACATGGTGTAAAAGTGCATTCACATGAGCATTTGTTCATTTTTTGTACACACAGAATATAGAAAAGTTCATTCATGAGTTATTAGGCATGAATAAGCAATGATTATGTTGGTTTTGGAAGTAATTAACCATTATGGATATAGCATTTATAAATGTGTTAATTTAAAGCTTAAGAATTATGAATCATATTAATTAATGATATTTTCAAGGTTAACTAACCATTTATTATTGATTAAGTAAGGCCAAATAAAGTGTAGTTATTATAAAGTGTTACTAATTTATTCTTTACAGATAACCACCACCTGTTTGAATTCAATGGTCAGAACAAACAGGACAATGCTTGTTTTTAATTTACTAATATTATTTTAGACATTCTTTATAAAAACAATGAATACAATATTGTGTTGAATGACATCTTGAAACTTTTACAATTTCATCTCAACATTTCTCTGAGAATTTTCTTCAGTGTGAAATCTGATTCTGTGATTGGTCCTTGCTTTTTCCAAACACATCATCCAGGATCATCAACATGTCATAATTTAGCTCTATCGATGCTTAGGATTTAGTCCTACACTTTGCTAAAAATGAAAATCCAAAGCTTGAAAACTGACTTATATTTTCTTACACTTAAGTCCACTATTAATAGCATTCTTAAGATTATTTCTAAGGACTTTGATAAATGGGTCCAGGCCAACAAAGACGCTAATGACCCTTAGAAGGGAGAGTGATTTGAATGTGGGCTCTACATTTCACAAATTAGGTACAGTTTCAAACCTTGGTACTTTTTAATTTATAAAGAGAAATCTCCTCATATAAAAAGCAAATGTCTTCAAAAGTCAAAAAAGACATCCCGCTGCTGTCGACTGAACTATGAATTACATCATTTATTGAAATAACGGGGGGAAAAATAGTGGGACACAAATTTAGTTTGCTGACATGAAATCTGCAACCACTTCAAACCACACAAGTACCCTGACACTGACTACTGCACATCATGCATGTGCATATCAAATAACATTGTGTGCAAATAATGCTACATGATGTGCGATGTTGCTGTAGACATAAAATAACACCCTGAAGGAGAAAAAAGGCAGGTGAAATCAAAGACAAACAGCAGCTGTTTGCAGCTGTTTACCATTTAGCCAGCTGATTAAAATAACCTGCAGCAAAGAAAAATCCAGCCCAGTTCACAGTCCTGTACGCAGATTTATGCATCGATACAGCAGGAAAAAAAATGACTAATCTACTGACGAGTTCTGAAAGCGTCGGGGCTATCGACCCAACCAGCGTTTGTGCTAATGGGTGCAGCAGCTTTAAGGGAGTGTGCAGATGCTGCAGTGAATTCTTGGATCACAGAGCTTGGCAGATGAGTGCCATGAATGATCTGCTTAGAACATGATTAGTTATGTTTCAGCAACAAAAGCTGAAAAACAACAGATGGAAAATAAGAATAGGGAGAAAGAAGAAGAAAGATTCATGAATTTCAATATTTTCTGCGGGTACTGGACTTGATGGCCCTACTGCTGTCCCATCAGTCACCAAAACGAGTTGGATCAGCTTTTGTTGGATAATGTGTCTTTAAAAAGCTGCATACAGAATTGGCTGTTTTACAACCATAAGCTACTTTGTTATTTAACTTACAAACCTTTAAATTCAAGCACCATTAATTGCATCACACATCAGTTTGCTCTGAACCCTAAAATTGCCACTTGTGGCTCTTGTTCCTGCTGCTAAGTTTAATAATCACAGGAACAGATGCAGCCACACACAGTGGGACGTGCGCATGCTGAGAGTGGGAATAAACACAAAGTAGCGGCGCAGCGAAAAGCTTCTGAAGCAGAGAAGTTAACGGTGGTCGGCAGGTGGGAGTAGAGCCGTCTGCTCACCAGTCGCTGCGAGAGACTGACAGCAGTGCTGGGCGGTATACCGGTTTGTACCAAATACCAGTTTTTATTTTTGTTATGATAKGAATTTTTTGAATACCGGACATTCCGGTTTAAATAGCGGAACGTTTCGTCGCGGCCGCCAGTGAACTGTTGTTTCCCGGGGGACATTTTTCCTTGCCGCACCACAATGTGCGTTAGCATGCTAATGTTTGGAGCAGCTGAAAAACATCCCGTTTTCACCATCGCTGAATGTAGTAAACACCTCTTCGGTGACGTGCACAGTTAGATTTAACGCAGTTAGTTAATATGGAGACGTTATGCTGATGGAGACTTAACGTGGTTCTATTGTGAAAARCCCGCAGGAAGTAGTTCGTAGTGGAGTTGGAATTGACTGGTGTGCAAGGTGAGTCATGCTGATAAGCTTTAATAAATAACATAAAACAATAAACCCGATCATAATCTTTTCTTAACCCTCCTCCTTCACGACTGGACCAAAACGCAAGACTACTGTCTCCAACCACCAGTCAAAACAGACACAGAGGAGGGAAACAGCAACACAGACAGAGGTACAGTAAAAGAAAAAAAGTCAATAAGCAGGGTTTGTACATTTTATTATCAGCTGAGCTGTGATGGAAAGAAAAATGCCGTCAAATACTGTGAAACCAGTGAAAATATTGAAAATACCGTGACATAAAATTTTGATCATATCGCCCAGCTCTAACTGACAGCTAAGTCTGAGTACTGGGCTTTTCAAACACACACACACACACACACGCACGCACGCACGCACACACACACACACGTAGTTCTAACAGTAGTCTCGGTTTGTTGTTGTGCACCTCAGAACATCAAACAGCAAGAGCCGAGGCAAAGGCACACACAGAAACAATCCACATCAGAGTGTGTGTGAAGAGTTTTACCTTCAACATTATTTCTCTTTTCCTGTTTCAGACAACCAGCGCCCACCTCGCTGTCACTTCATCCGGGGAACATTTCAGTTTTGACTTTTGTGAAGTTTGTCCTGTCATACTGGAACAACATCAATTGTCACCGGCTTCAGCTACAATACACAAAACACAATGAAGTTTTGTAAGTGGACCGTGGAGTTGTCACTGGATGATGGAAGCGGGGTGGGTGTTTCCTTTGTATCGTCTCCACGCATGAAAACTTTCTGCAAAAGATTCAAAATACAGGTGCTGGTCATAAAATTAGAATATCATGAAAAAGTAGATTTATTTCAGTAATTCCATTTAAAAAGTGAAACTTGTATATTATATTCATACATTACATACAAACTCATATAT
>NW_013952438.1:2232155-2252163 GCF_001266775.1 Austrofundulus limnaeus
ATATATGAGTTTGTATGTAATGTATGAATATAATATACAAGTTTCACTTTTTAAATGGAATTACTGAAATAAATCTACTTTTTCATGATATTCTAATTTTATGACCAGCACCTGTAAGAGCTTCTGCGTTTGTAATGGCACTGAAGTTACCTGGAGCCTCACTTCTGTTAATGAAAGTAACTGGTGCATGTATTATGGGCAGACAGACAGTTTGAGTGTTGAGATGCAACAAGATATTGATCTTTTATTATTAATTTTATTCTTTTTTTCTGTTTAAAAGAAATTAAAGTGTCTTATTTCTTTAAAACAAAAGATGTCTCTAACATTCTGTAAAGCACATACAGTATCCACATAACAAAAACTGTCTGGCCCAGTTTTGGCCCACACAATGCACTAACACTCAGCAAAGATGCAGCAACGAATAATGGCCCCTTGGTTGGCCCCAGATGGCCCTAAACCTAACCCTAAACTAACCTTGCCAGAGATGGTCTATGCATGGGCCAGCACCACACAGACTAAACCACAACTGGGATATTATGCAAAATCAATGTTTTTTTAGCTTTACATCATTTTATAATGTCATTTCATCTTCAAAAAACATTTCCAGAATGTTGTTTTGACTCATTCATGCATGTTTGAGAAATCCTTGCATCTAATGTGGTAGTCATGTGTAGCTGCACAAATGCTTGCTAGTACAAAGCACCGCCTATTGGTACATAGCATCTCCCAGCCAAGCTCCTGCCCAACACAACACCCTCCCCTGAAGCATTGTTTGAAAACGTGCTGAAGTGGGAGTGTCATAAATGTAAGAGGTTCTTAAAGAGAGGCCAATATCAAAGCATTTAGTCAAATTTGTTTTTGATATAAACAGTATTTTTATAACAACTAAAGGTAACATGGTTACCTGATTGACATAGAATTCAACTATATGCCTGGAGAATACCCTCCCCCCCGCACTTTAAAGTCATCATCAAGAGAGAAGGAATAAGAGATGTGCAGAAGGATGTCCAAATTAAGTTTTGATTTATTGTGCTTTTCGAGGCATTGACACCCTTCAGGTAAAATACTCAAGAAAGCCAGCATGCAACATTTAGCAGTTTGTCTTGTCGCCATAAATGTGTGAGGCAACGTGACGGATAATAAAACAAAATATCCAGGTAGCTTCTTTATCTTTCTTAATAGTTGCATATTTAGTGGTTAACTGTTTAGGAAAGAAGACTTAATTCAGCAATGCAAATTACTGAAAATAAAAAAAATCTGCACTGCTTTTGGAAGATGTTTAGGTCCTAATTAGTATGGATTTCTGAATAAAATCTGCATTTTTATTTCTAAATGTTTACCCAAATCTGATTCTGTCTTAGTCAAACCATCAGACAGCAAAACTGAGGTAGGTGTTGCTGAACCACAACTCGCTTTGGTGACTGATGGGACAGAAAGTCAAAAACAAGCTGTGTTGTTGCTTTAATACAGAGACATTGGTTGGAAAGTTGTAACATACTGTAAGTTAGGCTGATTCAGATCTGTGTAACTTCACTCAGTGACATGGTGGTTGGCAGTTTTGTGTCACAGAAGGAAAGCTTCTGATCCAGGCCTGTGTGAAGTTCAACAAGTCACCCTGCAGTTTTGTGCAGAATACCAATTCATTTGGTGCACCAGTTTTAATTTCCCATAAGGTATCAAATTTTCATGCTCCAGGACAACAGAAGCAGTTAAAACGTTTCACTGCCTCATATTCTGTTCACTGCTAGATGCACTAAATTACCCTTAACAGGGAGAACAGGTCAGTTAAAAGCATAAACTATTTGTGTCACTAATTGTATATTTCAAATTTACACTGTGGTGCGAGTTGGTAGTTAGGCAGCAAAACAACTTGATGATGGCAGAGTGGATTACAAATGGAGACAAGGTGGCAAAAGACACAAGAGTGAGATTAGACAAGAAAAAACCTTTACAAAAGGAGCTGTGTCTGTAGTTTGATATTGTTTAGATTTAAAAAACAATGTAGGCATAAAAGAACAAAATGTTTGTCAAGCTACTATGGTTGGATGTGGTGGCCGGGCAGCAGTGGAAAGGAATGGTTTCCTTTTAACTGGGCGAAACCTCCAGCAGAACCAGGACCAGGCTCAGGATGAGCAGCCAGCTGCCTCGACCAGCTGAGTGTTGGAAAAAGACACAGGCACAGAAGCTATTGGTTACAAGACCTTCCTAAAAAGGTGTTAGGGTTACTGATTTAGCGTAATTGTGTATGGTTTTGTGTTTTTGTGTTGGTTCTGTGATGGACTGGCCCCCTATTTGAGGTGCTTCTCTCCCAGGATCTTAAACAGGATTAAGCAGGTACAGAAAATAAATAGATCGATGTCAAATCAGCTCGACATTTCTGTATCCACGTCCTCCTCCTCAAACAAATATGATTATTTCTGACCTCAGAAGATGGCCACGTTCCAACACTGAACAAAACCACAAATTCCCTTCATTCATTTCCTTTACCTGTTTTTTCCAGTCACTTCAAATTGACAGTTTGTCACAACAAGTATGTCCATAGTGCCTTTGCAATTTACAGTCAAACACCAGACAGGCCCACAGTTTTTGGCTGGCCTGTAAATTCTGTAGTATTTGAACAATAGCATATGCAAAAAAAATTGTCTCAAATAAATATTACATTTATTTCTATGTGCATTAGTTCCACTTCCAAATTACAAAAAATATATAAAATAATAATAATAATCTACTGCTGCCTTTGACCATCTTTGAATGGTAAACACAAATTTCTTGAAATGTTTCCAAAAATAAGCATAACTTTACATGTATATTTCTATGCAATGTAAGAATTCAAAACTAGAGTTAATGACCAGCATCTAACCCATTTTCGTCCTCTGTGACCACACTATATTTCTTATTGTAATTTCATTTTACTTTTTGACTTGTGTGACTTCAAACTACAGCTCTGACCATAATTTATTCCATATTACACTTCAGAGAAGGTAATTTCAAATGCTTCAACACAACTGTGAGATATTGATTCAAGGCAGGGTCTTCCTGTCAGGTGAGACCAACACGAGCAGAATCATGACTCACCTTGTCTGTTTGTTTTATTTTTAACATCACGGAAGCTGCAGAGACTGTTGCCAATAAGATGAGGGTACCTCAACAAATACCTTAGTGGCAACATGATTCACTCCAGTCTGAACTCACCCACTTCATGTGAAAATAGAGCTGCAAGAAGTTGAAACTGTCTTTTGAATCTACATGGAAATAAAACTTGTGTCAGAACCAGTGCCAGGTTGAGGTCAACACCAAAGCTCTCGAGAGCAATACAAGACTTAAGACTTTGAGGGATTGAGACAAAATAGAATCCAAGATGGTAGGACCAAGACAACACTGTTTGAGGTTTTCAAGTGAAAACCAGAGCCCAGTACATGGGCAGTACTGGACTAAGAAAAAAGTCCTAAGTTTGTGTTCAAGAAGTTAAAGTTCCAGAAGCTCAAGAATCTTTATTATCCCAAGGAGCAATTTGTTGCACCGCCAGTAGATATCAAAACAAGAACATCATTCCTACACAAACACAAAGATCACAAACTTTCATTAAGAAATTTAACTGCTGCTGCAGTTTTTAAATCTATTTGTTCTACATTTAGTCAACTGATACCTGCGTCCAGACAGAGGAAGCCTGAACTCACCATGGAGTGGGTGATCAAAGTATGCCAGAATAAAACTGGTCTTTTTTCACTGACCTGAACTTGTGTAGGTCAACGAGGTTTGCTAGGTCTTTACCAGCAATTCTGCTGCACAACCTGACAATCCCCAAAAGTTTGTTATTGTCCTTACATGTTAAAAACGCCAAACCAACAGATGAAAGTCAAAGTTAAAAGAGCAAAAGACATGATAGAAGTGGATTTAATGTTTCAGAGTTTTCTTGTTTTCTGTTAACAAAATAACCCAAATGATAAGGAGATGAAATTAACTTGGCAGACTGGTTAAACTTCCAAACCTATTCTGGGTTGAGAGGAGGCTGCAGTCTAGCCTATTTATCAAGAAATATAAGTTGGCACGCCCTAGAGTGCTATAGTCCATTACAGCACCAATACAGAGACAAACTGTTGTGCATGCACACACTGCTGTTCACACAGCAGGATAATCGTGCCGATTTTTGCCCTTCTGATAATCTTAAGGGTGCTCAGATTATTGTGATGGCTCTACAGTTAATTTTAGCAGATCTCCCTGCTGTGTGTAGTGTGTTGAGGGATCTAGTCAGCTCTGATCTCAAATCAGGAATATTCAACATGTTGGATATTTTTGGCCCTATTTCCCAGCGTAATTGGTGTTCACCTGAGAACAAACAAGCTCTCAACCTGCTGCACTGAAAAAACAAACTTTTGGGTGTAGTAACGTTAATTTAATTATTCTTTTAAATTTTACAAAAACATATCAAAATCTCTAGACTACTAGAATTTACTAAATAAACAATACACATTATATCAATAAGAAAAAAAATAAATAGGTCCTCTGGATGGGTTCTTCTTTAATAAAATGTTTCGTCTCTCCTCCAATTGACTTCTTCAGTCTGATGAGTTTCAGGTAAACTCAGCCTTATAAGCACTGCCTCCACATGGACAAACAGGTCAGTCACATGCAAAAGACGGCCATCGCCTAACAATAGGCTTGATTAGCTCTATTGTTCATAGAGGGTCATGTGCCCCATCACCTGACTTATTGGTTTGGATCTGGTTATTTGGTGTCGTGTCATGTGTATGTAGTGAGTGCAAGGGGGTTCAACGTACCCTTGTTTTTGTCCCTCTTTCCCTCTTTGTGTTGGGTATCTTTGGGGCCCTGATTCACACCTTTTGCTCACAGGGGGCTGAGTCATACTTGCAATAACAGCATCGTAGCAGGAGGACAACTGGACACGAAGGCCTCCACCTCTGTTTAATGGTGGACTGTATTTCTTCACAAAAATGGCTTCATTTACTCCTCTCTCTCTTCTTTTGAACAGCCACTGTTCAAAAGAATGAGCCAGCACAGACAAGCTACATCATCGGGTCAGGACTCTGCAGTTTACACTCATCTACAGGCCAGCAGTCACTCTTTCAGGGTAAATTTCACTTAATTTGATCAAGTATATTTCACAAGATTTATTTGAGCAAATTAAGTAAAATTTACCTGATTTATTCACAAATCTTAAACTATATTCTTAATAACTTTTACTAAATAATGATGAGTAAATATTACATGAATTTGTAGCATTTAAATTTACTTAACAAACATTATTATTACGAGGATTTTCTTTCAAGTAAATCTTACAAGTTATTTTTTTCAGTGCACCTTGTGCTTGTTCAGGATGGGGGAATGAATCAGAGTACTCATGTTATTAAATTTGACCGCTTTAAATTGTATTTTGACTGAACAGGACTGTAAATATTTGCATTTGATCTGATTTCATTCACAATGAAAATAATCGTAATGATCAGGAATGAATTAAGTTGTCATTAGATTTAAATTGGACCTGTTTGTTTTTACCACTAGTACCCTGTGATTACTTTTATTATGACCTGGTACTGACATGTTTTAAAAGGACCACAAGCACTCTGATATCAGTGAATATATAAACCATAATGATACTGTAGGTGGTAATTGTCATTAATTTAGTAAAATTAAAGATAGATTTAATATTTAACCTGCCATTCAAGGTTCATTTAGTGGTCCAAATACATGCTTATATCAAAGCAAAACTTCACAAATCATCCATTACAGCATGCATCTGTTTTAAACACAAGTCAATCCCAGTGTGATAAAAAAAGACTGTGTTTATTGGAGGAGGAGGTGAATAATGAAAAATTAATGACAGTGCGTGATAAGCCCAGGTTGATCATAAACAAAAACCTCAGGGAGGATAACCTCATGCTGTTGAGCTTACATTTTACCTTTCGTCCTTGACTTCAGAGTCAAATTTAATCTTTGCTTTTTGGTGCACAAATTTACAAGTAAAAACTAATTTAGAGGCAAAAAGGTTTTTGGTTAATGAGGTGGGTGCACAAGCGGCTTTAAATTTTATGGCTTCTGATGCATTTTAGCCAAGAAACAATTCTTTGTGCCGATGGTATTAATTTTGTCTGCTTATTGCCTGCAGCTATGAGTCATAGAATTACCCAAGTAGGTTTTTCTATTCCCCACAAATCTAATGTTGTACAAATGTATATTTATCTTTCATGGGCTTTAGCTCACCCTCGGCAAGGCTTTTGCTGCAGCAGAGCAGCATCCTCTGTCTCAGTGATGCTTTGCTTTATCTATTGTGCTGTTGCAGTGGTATTGTGAGCAGAGCTCTGTCCATCAGAGATGGAACTGAAGGACTTGAAACTTAAGTGCCACAAGCTGTGAAATTGGACAAAAATGTAGTTTGTGCTTTGTTTGTGAATGGCAGTAAGAAAAAAAAAACATGACCTCTTTACGTTTCTGATGCTCTCGTTTCGGCACTATTAGAAACACCAGGTTACAACAGATAAGTTGGTCACGCCATAAAATTCTATAGCATGTGCATCACAAACTTGGAACGTCACAGTTTACATCTGTGCTATGATGCTTAAAAAAAACGACCGAAACCAGGACATTATCAGAGGCTAATGAAAGAATTGCAACCTTAAGATGTTGATGATTACATCAGAGTAACATGATTTGTCAACAGAACACCATACTAAGTTAAAAAAAGTGATGACCACACCTACATATAATGTAGGATATACCTGCTTATATTGCAGTTCACAGTAAATTTTCCCCCTTTCAACCAAATATAAATAAACTATATGTGACATAAATGAACATATTAGTATAATAAGATCTAGTAAGGTTGAGTCAGGTCCTCTGGACAGGTTTTTCTTTGGTGAAATGTTTAGTCTTTTATCCGAAAATCTTCAAACTTAGTCTTGTAAATAAAACCTTCCAATGCTGCTTATAAACCCAAATTTACATTGTGTCCGCTTTGCTGCAGCATGACCTCCACAGAAGGTTGGGGTGTCCAGGGTCCGACTGAGTTCGTCTGCAACTCAGACTGAAGATGTCTTGAATAAAAGACTAAACATTTCAACAAAGTCAAACCCATCCAGAGGACCTGACTCAACCCTGTTCGATATTTCCACCTGGATTATTGAGCACACATCAAGACAAGCGTTACAAGACTTAACATCCTAAAACATACGCTTTGTTTCATGTTTTGACTCAGGTAAAAAGAACTTGTGTGTCAACACACTAGGCAAATTAGAACACATTGAGATATTGGTCTAATATGTATTGTTGGTCTTAGTGTCAAATTCCACCATAATGGATCAAATGGGACCTCTGAGTATGAAAACCATGGTTTGGAGAGGACTGTCACCCATTCCCAGGCACTACAGTGACATAAAAACAAATAAAGATGGCTGATTACCTCTCACAGAGACACATGCTTAATGCACAAAAATAAGGAACTGCGGCTTCACGCCGTGCGGTGACCTCATGCTGCCTCGATCTCGTCTGCTTTTATGACATGCACAGCCCCACACAGCCACACTGTGTGCAGCGTCTGTCTGCTGGTGCTGATAGGCAACATGTGGTTCCTTCTAAACATTAATCTGTTACACATGGTGCGTGTCAATCATGGACAATCTCACAAGTTCTCTTGTGGGAAGTGCCATCGCCGCGCAGACTTCCTGCTCCTCGGGGCTATCGGATGTACAGGCCCGGCTCACAGTGATGGGTGGCACCATCGCACACACCCACTCTCTACAACAACAGTGACTCATCATCTTAGTAATCAACCGCAAAGTCACACAGCCCCCAAAAGCACATTTGTGTAACACGTTTGAGTCAGCTGTGAAAACGAAACAAATTAACTTTGGAGGCTGGATCACAAGCAGAGTCTTCCGTCGCTGCAAGTGGTGCACCTGTTGTGATCCAGGCCGTTGGACCACACGCAGCATGTCGTGACTTGCAGCCCCCCCCCCCCCCCACCCACCACCTCTGTTGTCCATCCATGAGAACCAACATGGAGGGGTGAGATGTGAGATAACATAGAAGAACTAATGAGGAGGGGAATGAGGGGAAAAGAAGATGAAACCCAAAAAAAGTGCGTAGCAGTGATGAGTGCATCATGGGTGGGACTCACCAGCTCAACAGAACCATAGTGTTTCCTGCTGAAGTCTCCACGCCTGCAGCCCAGGTCCTCCGAGGCGGAGCTGTAACACAAACACATGGTCAGACACATAACCTGCTCACCCCAAATATCCCTCAACACATGCCGCTCACTCATACATGAGAGGCAGAAGAAGCATCTGAGCTTGTCTTCTATCTCACTTATCGCACTCTGGCGACTTGTTCACGGCCATATCATCATCCTAACTGTGTCTGTCCTGCTTCTCTTCTTCATTATTCCTCATTCTGTGTCTCTCCATCCATCATGCCTGTACCTCCGTTGGTGCATTAGGTTCTGCTGGTGGCGTAGGGGTGGGTCAGGAGTGGCAGCCAAAGCCAGTTCTGACTGAGATGTCGGCCCTGATTGAATTAGGCTTTAGTGGAAGATGCAGACCTGCTGGGAAAGCTGGCTGCTGGTTACAACAGTTAAATGCAGATCATTTGTGGCTACAGATACAAACCAAATACACGCTCACTGCAAAAATAATAATAATAATAATAATAATAATATTAATAAAAGAAAATGGGTGTCTGTTGCTAAAATATTTCAGCTAAGCCCTCTTGATCTTTTATTCGAGATACAGATCACTGGTTTAAGTCATGTCATGCTTAGTTCACCATATGACACAATTATGTATTCAGAAAGAGCACTGCACAGCATTTTGTTCTGTTATAGCACGGTGACCATAGAAGAACCATGTCAGGGACATAAGTTTTGGTTTTGTGTCACTGTTTTCAGTCATAACAATCATATTATCATTGATCTTAAGCCTAAAGTCTCAAGATATTACTTTTTATACGAAACAAGCTGGGTATAATTCTGAAAATATCAAGTAACTTTACTGTATGAAGCAGGTTGTGTTCTTGAGGCGCCCAGTTGGTATTATTGGAAACCTAAATGGTTCAACTGTATGAAAAAGCAGAAAGGGCTAAACTAAAGATAGAAAGCAAACACACACAAGCATGAACATACACTTACAGTGAAGTTAGTCTTTCTGTCACATGAAGCTCACTTTGGGGAAAAAAGAAAAATAATTACAATTTTGCACTTAGCATGGCCCCAAAAGACTGCCAGCACTCTGTTAATGTAATGTGACAAGATTTTGGAAAACTTTACTCTAACTGCGCAAACAACTTAGGGTGCTACCAATAAGCATTTTGCATTAGATGTTGGTAAAATAATGTTCACCACCATAAAAATCCAGCATTGAATATTTGCTTGATATGTTAATACACTGGTAATACTTTTATGTTTATTCAAATATAAATATGACTTTTCCGTGCAGTTCGGTGGTCTCAGGATTCCACCGCTGCTATTTGCGGATGATGTGGTCCTGTTGGCGTCATTGTGATCTTCAGCTCTCTCTGGAGCGGTTCACAGCTGAGTGTGAAGCGGCTGGGATGAGGATCAGCACTTTCATGTCTAAGTCTATGGTCCTCAGTCAGAAAAGGGTGGACTGCTCTCTTCAGGTTTGGAGTGAGTTTCTGCCTCAAGTGGAGGAGTTTAAGTACTTTGCGGTTTTGATCACCATGGAGGGAAGAATGGAGCGTGAGATTGATGGGACTCCATACTGGTCTGTTGTGGTGAAGATGGAGCTGAGCTGTAAGGCAAAGCTCTCTGTTTACCGGTTGATCTGCGTTCCTACCTTCACCTATGGTCACAAACTTTGGGTAGTGACTGAAAGAACAAGATTGCAGATACAGGCGGTTGAAATGAGTTTTCTCAGCAGGGTAGTTGGACTCTCCCGTAAAGATAGGGTGAGAAATTCAGTTATCTGGGAGAGACTCAGAATAGAGCCCCTGCTCCTCCACATAGAGAAGAGCCAGCTGAGGTGGAGCGGGCATCTGCTCAGGATGTCTCCTGGATGCCTCTCTAGGGAGGTGCTTCACGCAGGTCCGATGGGAGGAGACCCAGATTAAGACTCAAGACACTCTGAAGAGATTATGTCTCTTGTTTGGCCTGGGAAAGCCTTGGAGTCCTCCCAGAAGAGCTGGAAGAGGTGGCTGGGGAATGGATAATGGATGTTTGTTGTCATACTGTGATAGTCAGTGCTAATTCAACAGGTTCAAACTGCACAATGTTTTAATTCAGTAAATTTAAGAAAGGCTCCCTCATTTTGGATTGTGACTTGTCATTAAGGGGTGATAGAGCATCCCAAAGCCAGAAAAGTTGAGAACTACTACTTTATAGTATGAAACATGATTTCCAGCAATATCAGGTTGACAGAAATTTATTGAACAAAGACACTTTAAAACATCACATTTACCTCATATCCTACACTAACAATAGGTGCATAGTGAGCCAACAATACTGCAACACAATCTCATGCTATGCAAAAGCTCTGAACTGCTGCAGTATTGTGCTGTACTTGTGACATTTTTATAATAAGGGTTGATATTGTTTGTCCTTCTTCTCCATCTCATTTGATATCCTTTTGTGTTATTGACAAGTGTACAAAATAAAACATTGAGGTATTCAATTACTGGGGCATTGTAACAACGATATAATGTTTTCAGTACCAGTTATGTACTCTGTCCAGTTGTTTGATGTAAAAGCAATATTTTCCACTTGTTCATTCTACAAATGTGGATAAATGCCCATACAAGAAGAGGAAGAAGACCCAGAAAATGGTGCAAGAGATCAGGATAGTCTCTGAGAGAATCCTGCAATGTGAACATTACCACAATCATGGAACAACTGTCACAAGATCATGGTGAATGCCACAGATTGGCTGCAGCAATGCCACATATCGGAACAAAACACCACATCACCAAAACACCCACAGCTACACCGCCTTCTTAGCAAACTCCAAGTTTATGCCAAAGAGTGCTGTTACTTCTTTCTCATCCTTTAGACCAACATACAGTACATAATGAACATGTGTTATGAATATTACACAAATACCCTGATGCATCTCAGTAATCCAGGTAGAAAAAAATCAAAAAGAAAAAAATAAGTAGTTCCTCTGGATGGGTTCTTCTTTAGTGAAACGTTTCGTCTCTCATCCAAGAGACTTCTTCAGTCTGATGAGTTTCAGGTGAACTCGGCCTTATAAGCCCTGCCTCCACCTGGACAAACAGGTTAGTCACATGCAAAAGAGGGCCATCGCCTAACAATAGGCTTGTTTAGATTTATTTAGTCACATGCAAAAGAGGGCCATCGCCTAACAATAGGCTTGATTAGCTCTATTGTTCATAGAGGGTCATGTGCCCCATCACCTGACTTATTTGTTTGGATGCTTCATCTGTGGTTATTTGGTGTTTTCTTAATGAGTATGTAGTGAGTGCAAGCGGGGCTCGACGTCCCCTTGTTTTTGTCCCTCTTTCCCTCTTTGTGTTGGGTATCTTTGGGCCCTGATTCACACCTTTTGCTCAAAGGGGGCTGAGTCACACTTGCAATAACAGCATTTGTAGGAGGAGGACAACTGGACACGAAGGCCTCCAACTGTTTAATGGTGGACGGTTTTTCTTCACAAAGATGGCTTCCTTTACTCCTCTCTCAAACCAACGTTCCCCTCTATGAGAACATCTTCATCCCAGAAAGAGAGACCGCTGGCCTGTAGATGAGTGTAAACTGCAGAGTCCTGACCTGACGAAGTCGCTCGTCTGTGCTGGCTCATTATTTTGAACAGTGGCTGTTTTGTTTCCCCAATGTATGACTGATCACAGTCCTCCTGACACTTAACAGCATATACCATATTACTCTGTTTTTGCCGAGGAACTATTGTTACGCGATGGCCCTATTTTGCATGTGACTAACCTGTTTGTCCATGTGGAGGCAGTGCTTAAAAGGCTGAGTTCACCTGAAACTCATCAGACTGAAGAAGTCTCTTGGAGGAGAGATGAAACGTTTCACTAAAGAAGAACCCATCCAGAGGACCTACTTATTTTTTCTTTTTGATTACACAAATGCCATAAACATCACAAGATGGAACATACTGTATGTTGTAAAGGTTTTGACAAATGTGAAAAATAAATAAGTGTGTGATGGTAGCATACATGAGCATACAGTCCTCTTCTGTATCACATCTTAACAAACACAAAAATACTTTACAATTCAAAAAGACAACCTAAAAGCTCTGAACTGAAATGAATAGTTTATTTAAGAAATGAACATCTGTCGACAAGCAAGAAAACACATTTCCACAGCTAATTGTTTCAGCCATTACTTTAATGTTCACTACTGATTATATACACAACAGATAGAAAAAAGAAGTTAAGACTATGCATAGAAACACAGTAATGTAAACTGTGGAAACTGACAGGAATTTGAGCAAAATGTAAAGGAGAAAAACTTGTGCATGTGGACAAATTATTAACAAGTCAGTGGGAGGCTATTATCTATAGTTGCCTGTTTTATACTTTTTGCATATCCTGTGTTTGCATATCTGTGTTACTGCCCAAGACTCGTTTGCTTCCTTTAACTCTTTGACCTGCCCCCCACTCCCACCTTAGCGTCTAACTCCACTTAACTGATCCCTGCTTTTTTCCTGCCAGCAGAGCGAGGCCGTTAATGCATAATTCATGGCTGAGCTTTAAAGACACATTTATGTGTATGCATCCATCACTGCTTCCTTACAGAACTCGCTCTCCATCACAGGTCCAGCCCTGCTTCTTACCTTTTCTTATTTTATTTTAACTCAGTAAAAGATCAGGAAAGCATTTCAAGGGAACCTAATCAACTGATATACCCCATCCACATACATAAACACACACACACACGCTCCAATCTACTTTATTTACCATTTTATAAAGACAGTAATTATTTAAAAAGAAAAAAAATCCTCCCAATGAAGTTCATGGTGTTTTTTTTTTTTTTTTGAGTTTTTGACTTTCTCTTGGGATTATTGAAAAAAGAAAATGTTTTACTTTTTATGGTAAATGGACTGAACTTATAGAGCACTTTATCAAGTCCCTTCGGACCCCAAAGTGCTTTACACTTACAGACATTCACCCATGCACACACACATGATGGTAAGCTACATTGTAGCCACAGCCTGAGGCTCACTGACAGAGATGGGGCTGCCATGCACCGGCGCCACCGGATCCTCTGACCACCATCAGTAGGCAAGGTGGGTGAAGTGTCTTGCCCAAGGACACAACAACCTAGACAGCGGACGGACAGAGGATCGAACTGGCAACTTTCCGGTTAAAGGATGACTCCCCTAACCACTCCTCCAAACAAATACAAATACATTGTGTTTATTTAACAATGCTGGAGTACAAATTGCCAACACTGCACTGTCGTCTTACACCAAGGTGGTCACAGTGTTGCCTCTTGGGGGACATTCTGGTGGGTGGAGTTCTCCAAGTACTCCAGTTTCCAACAAAAATAGGCATGTTAGGTTAATTGGAAACTCTAATTTGTGTCTGTTTGGCCCTGTGACAGACTTGTGACCTGCCTCTCATACAGTGACTGATGGAGGAAGGCACTCCCCACAACTCCCTGTGAGCCGAAGAGAAGAGAGTAAAGAAAATGGATGGATGGATGGATGGATGGATGGATGGACGAGGTAAAAATGCAAAAGATGTGTGAAAACCTATACACCTTATGGTGCAACAGTGTGGCTCTCAAATTAAACATTCAAAGGTCCAAATCTAATCTCTAAATAAGACCAAAGGTCAGAAACAACAAGAGATATGCAAATTCTTTTTAAATAACTGCTTATGAACTTATGACTTCTTTTCTTGGGAAATAAGACACTGGTCTCATTTTTTTGTGTTCGCAAAACTGCACGTGAATGCCTTTCAGCTTTTAGTTGATTTCCTATTTTTGACATTGAAGGATATTTAACTGACTATTGTTTTGTTCTGACATAATTGTATTATTTCAGCAGGGCAAGCTGAAAGATATTTTGTGATAGATTAATAGCATTTCAGATACACTTATATATTATACTTTGTGATCAATAGTTATCATTGTAATTAGATAGAGAATCAATAGGTCTCTAATTAGTTAAAAGGATCCACGATTAGTTGTAACATTAAACTTTATTTGATAAACATTTATTTTAACTCTAAAATAAAGACTGTAAAAATAGATCAAAGAGATCTGTGATCTCAATGGGATTTAAATAAAGGTAAATGAATAAATAAATGAATTGGTTGCCACATGCCTCAAAAAAAAAATCAAAAACAAAACAAAATATAATTTCAATGCTGATGTAGGAGTGATCACCATCAGGAGGTGTGGACAGGGTTTTCTATAACCATTGTAAGGACACATACAGTAGCTTGGGGTCATTTAGAATGAGTGAATGGTAAACTTGAACATGTCTGAAAATAAATATTCTAGTCTGATAACTCAATTGGTTTACTGCATTAATTCAGGTTTTCAATCGAACATGTTTCTAACAACGTGCTAGATGTTCAGTACATGTCAGATCATACTCTCACTGCAGCCTACACTATACATTTACTGCAAGAAGTCCAGTCCTGTACAGCTAATTTCCACATCACCCGTGCTGCATAAACTTGCTCCCTCCTTTGCTTATGTTCGTTCTCAAAGGAGCCATACCACTCTTATAACAAGTAATAAACATACACTTCATAGCATCTCACTAACACACTCCCATGCAATAGAACATGTGGGCTGAATCCAGATTGACCAAAGTCTGAACCTTGAAAATCACTGCAACAGCCTGTCAAAACCACATTTAAGATATAAAATATGTCTGCTGTGTGACCTTTTCAGATTTCCACATAGCTGAGGATGGAATTGCGACCCACTCTTTTTCCAACATTCATGGAGGCTTGTGGGTATTTGTTCATGCACAGCTCTTTTAAGGTCTTGCCACAGCATTTCAGTTGGGGTTGAGGTTATTTGGACATTGACTGGGAACGACGGCATCATATTTCTTTTATTTTTCCCAGCTATTCTGTTGTAGATGTTTTTTTGTGTGCCTGTGATTATTGTCCTGTTGCTGGACTCAGTTTGGGTTGAACAGATGGTCTCGTATTTGGCTGTAGAATACTTTGCTATAAAAAGCAATTAACGGTTGCCTTATTACAGTTTTTATGCAACACATTGAACTCATGTTAAAGTACTAAAGCAGAATCGAGGATTACGGTTGAAACACTGTTGACAGAAAGGTAGTCACAAATCCAAACAGGTGTGTACATGTCAGTGTGTGCAGCACATCAGTGTTGTCAGACAGCTTATTCTGTGTCGTCATCCCGCTGTGTGTAAACAACTGATGTGGTGCTGAGCTGCCTCTAAGAACCTAAACTGGATTCATCAAGATGTCAAACTTGTAAATTTAACAGGACAAAATTCCCATTTTAACATGTTTATGCAGTTTCCTGATGTCTGACTGACATGCCTGTCAAATGCTTCAGTCAAAATATCACTTGGTCTATACAGAAACTGCTTTTAAAGCTCTATTAAGAGGTATTCTGCAGAACAAATTGCTTTAGGTAGTAGGGGGTCAGTAATTTCTCACTTTATCCCTTATTCTACCTCGATCTTTTCTTCCTGCAGCTCATGTCTCAGAGTTCAGTTCTTCACACACATCACCTGAACAAGAGAAGTACTGAGCATGAAGACTTTTGGCAAGCAAGTCTGCTGACCAGACCAAGACACAGCAGTACATCTAAGTCAGTTCAGAGAACAATAAGATCCTAAAAAAGGTTAACTACTAAAGCTTTAACAGGGTTTACTGAATGGTTAAGTTCAGGTGCTGTGTTCAGTTTTACGTAATTAAATTCATCACTGCTTTTATCTGATTATCAAGTTTAAGGCTAGCATTTACTTGGATCCATAAGTTAGTGGCAGTTGGAATAGGAAAGGGACCAAGACGAATAGAGGCAGAAAAACAGGCAACACCTCGCTTTTCTTTTCATTAAAACTTCAAAAATTCAACTCAATTTATAACACTTGGATAATAGCATAAATGAAAAGAAAACATTTGTCTTTTTTTGTTTTTATTTACCAATTTTGAATATGGACATAATTATTGTTTTATTATGAAAAGAATAACTCCAGAAGGAATGGTTTGGTTTGACATGCAGTCAAGCACATGTAGAACTTGCACCAGAGGACACGAGCAGTGTCATAGTGTTATCAGGCAACTGCTGGAGCATCTGACAGGATACCTCTGTTGCATTAAATTGATAGGGGTTTACATAATAGGTTTGCAAACGGTGAGGCACATGGGTTAATGTTACACTGGCCCAAGGTTAGAACCAACAGGTACACAACGGTGCCCACACACATCATGAAGTTTCCGGGTCACACCAAGATCAAATAACGCACGAGTTAATGTTTGCTTCTAAATATAGTTCAAATGGACCCACTTTTAATGAGAATTTTGTCACATTGAAACAATTCCTTATTTTTAATGTCAAAGCAGTTAATGTGGACAGTACCATTTAAAGTTTTACAGTGCTGTGAGTTTTGGATTACACTGCATCAAGATGAAGCTGCAATGTTAAGATGCATCAAAAGTGCTACAAGGAGCACAAGGGGTGCAGCAAAAAAAAAAGTTTTACATCAGAATCGTGATTCTCTTTTACAAAGATTCAGAATCGATTGAAAATGTCCCAAAATTGATTTTTATAAATAAATAAAAAAATAAAGCAAATCCGATGGCCATCAGCCTCCATTTTGTAACTAGATGGGACATCCTGACATCATCATGCAGCTACTTCTGGAACATATGAATGTGCAAAAAGCACTAAAATCAAGAGGAAACAACAGAACTGGAGGAAAGAGAGCTTCAACAGACCCCTGTCTTCATTGAATGCAAAGTTTTTGGCTCATTTTGGTTTTTACTGAATGAGTCCGAGTTTGACATGTGCAAGGTTTGCAAAACGAAAATGAAGCACTTTGGAAACACAACAAATGGGCTCACATTATCAGTTTTTAATGAAAAATCGATTTTTAATCGAATCGTTGCCCCAAAAAACTCGAGTAAATAGTGAGGGTTGTGTCGGGAAGGTCATTGGGCATAAAACATTTTTTTGCCAAAACAAAAATGCGAGTTCCCTGGGACAACACCATACCAGATCAGTCGAGACCTGGGTCAGATGAGGATGACTCGCTTTGGCAACCCTTCCAAAGGGAATGGCTAAAAGAGCTAGTTGCTACTACTAACTAAGCTTGGGAATAACAATATAAAATATGTAAACAATGGTATAATGCAGAATTGATGGAGGCGTAAAGATTTATATAAAAGATTTGAATGAACCATTATGATGCATTTAAAGACAGCAGTAATCTATTATGGTGTTAGCTGTGTTTAGATGAGACTAGCTCTTCAGTCCTGTTAAGCTATTGAAAGAGGTTTATGTTTATTTTTTCCACAGAAGCTCACTTCAAAATGACTGAACTATTCCTTTAAGCTGTTACCTTGCAGATTGTGCTTCAAACCCACTCATGGAGATGAAACGATAAATGTGAGGTTTTATTTATTTATTTATTTATTTTTGAAACGATCTACCTAAAGTGAACAAGTGGAGTCTGACATTTTTGAGATGGTTTAAGGACTTTTGCAAACCCATCAATAACTAACAATTCTCTTTCTGAGACCCTTTGAAGCACCAACTTGTGGTTTAAAGATCGGACTACTCCCTCTCTGACACTCTGATTTCCATTGATCTGATGGCAAGGAATGTGTCGGCGTATCTTCTGAATGAGCAATCTGTTGCTTTCTGCAGCGTTTGGCAACAGCAGTCTTCCTGAAACCAGACGTTCATTAACAGACAGACGAACACAGTAGGAGTGGGTGAATTTGACAAATGATCAGCTGTTCAGAGGACAAATAAGACCTCAGGTTAAAAGAAAGTCACATTTCTGAAGTTAAAGCAGTGTGGTTAAATCATCAACACTAACACACTGATTACTCAGTAAGGGCAAATCTGTTAAAGATAACTTTTTAGTCATATATGTGTGTTTATGTGTATTTTTTTTGTTAGCAAAATACAGTCCCCCAAAACTATTGGAACATGTGCCTGACAGGTGTTTCTTATTGACCAGGTGTTGCCTTTAAGGTTGATTGTTCAAACATTAATTAATTCTGCATGACTAGTCTGCTTTTTGGTCTGGGTTTAAACCTTTAAAGTAGGTGTTTCTTCTTAAAGAAACACGAAGACCAGAGAGTTGTCTAGGGCAGTGTTTCCCAAAGTTGGGGTCAGGACCCAAAGTGGGGTCCCGAAACATCAAGGTGGGGTCCTGAAAAGATTTTCTGAATTATATTTTTGCCCTAGTTGTTACAAAGGAGTGAGGTTAGTATACTTAAAATGGATAAATTGTTACCATGCCCATGTTTTGTTGACCTGATACAAATATTCATCATCCAAAAATAGTTGGGGGCACAGGTCTCTGCTACTGTTATTTTGTGGGTCAAAAGCTGAAAGGTTTGGGAACCACTGCACTTTAGTTCCCAAAATTGGGCTTGGGACCCAATTATGGGTCATGAAGCACCTTGGATAATCTCCAGAAATCAATTTAAAGGGTAATAAAATAATTGCTGATGTAAAATTTTCCCTATAGTTATTACAAAAACACAAAATAAGTAAAAAAAATAAGTATTTATATTTGTGTACAAGCTGTTTAGATTGTCAAAAAGCCTGTGTTTTTAGGGTTATTAATGAAGTTTGTGTACTCAGACCAGTAAAATTTGGGGTCACAAGTTTTTGCCATGGATATTTTTTGGGTCAGAAGACAAAATGTTTGGGAACCACTGGTCTAGGGGAGGAAAGCAAGCCATTTTGAAGCTAAAAAAAAACGAAAATCAATCAGAGCCATTGGACAAAAGTTTGGCACAACAATTTGAAATATCATGAATGAGGAAGAAACTACCGGTGTACTGAGCAAGAGACATCCAACAGGTCAGCCAAGAAAAACAACAGTAGTTTATGATAGAAATATTGTGAGAGCTGTGAAGAAACCCCCCAAAACATCAGCAAGTGACATCACCAAAAACCTCCACAGTGCAGGGGTGAAGGTTTCACAAACACACAAGCTCATCTGTGAAGCATGGTGCAGGTAATGTCATGGCTTGGACATGCATGGCTGCCTCTGGAACAGCAGAATGAACTTTGAAGCGTTCAGAAACATTTTGTCTGCCAGTTTAAAGAGAAATGCATTCAAACTAATCCAGAGTAATTTTATCATGTGGCAGGACAATGACCCAAAACACACTGCCAACAAAACAAATGAATTTAACAGGGGGAAAACGTAGAAGGTTTTAAATTGCCCAAGTCAGTCACCTGACCTGAACCCAATGGAGCATTTCACCTCCTGAAGAGGACACTGATGGAGAAACCCCCTGAAACAAACAAGAACTGAAAGAAGCTGCAGTAAAAGTCTGGAACAGCATCACAAATGAAGAAATCAACAGAATGGTGTTGATGGCTTGAGGCAGTCATTGCAAGCAAGGGTTATGCCACCAAATATTAAATGTTATTTACTCTAAGATCATTTGCGCCATTACTTTTGCTCACCTAAAAATGCTGTGGTGTATTACAAACGGTGATAAATCCTGTGTTTTAACACATACATGTAAATAACAGGACATAAAAGCTGACATTCTGAACTCTTATGCTCATTTTTTGATCTTAAACTCAAATACAACAAAAAGAACTGAATTTGACTCTCTGTTCCAATAGTTTTAGAGGGGACTGTATCTCATGAACCACTGGATGGATTTTTAATCAAATTTACAGAAAGCACTCACTGACTGTTGCAGAAATCCATAAGTTAAAGTAAAAAACAGGAGAAAGAGAAATGTAAAAGTCTCACATGGAAATAAAATGACTGAGAAAAATTATACTAAAAAATATTAAAAATAATAATTTAAGAGACACAGATGCATGCACAAGTAAAAGAAAAAAAACAAAGAATATATAC
>NW_013952438.1:2252598-2254951 GCF_001266775.1 Austrofundulus limnaeus
CATTTTTTTTCCCCAGTAAGAGGTTTTTATTTAACAGAGTTTTTGGACCAAAAAGATCGCAATATATCGCCTTGCTTACAGTATCGCAGTATATCAGGATATATCATATCGTGACCCTTCTGTCATGATATGTATTGTATCGCCAAATTCTTGCCAATACACAGCCCTAATAAAAGGTGATGGGTAATATGCGTTCGTTCAAGGATTGTTAGGTTTTAGGTCTTCATCTGCTTTCCAAAATCTCACAATAGTTCTGGGACTACATGGTAATATGACATGTTGTCATGAAAGAAGTGTAATTATTAGGGCTGTGAAATTAATCGAGTTAACTCTGATTAATTTTAGTGCTGCATGGGCAAGATTTAAAATTTTAATTGCGATTAAAGTTTACAATCACTTTACTATGGCTGAATATGCAGGTTTGTATATTTCAATGCACTCAGTGCAGCCAGGTCATGTTTGTCAATGAGAAGTGGTTCTCAAACAGTTTACTTGGATAAATAAAGGTTAAATAAAAAATAAAATAGCTCCATATGTAACACATTATGTACAGTTTTTTTCTTTTGTCTTTTTATGGCTTATTTAATTTTATTTATTTAATAAATAAATATATGTAAAAATTTAAAGTTTTATATTAAGTTTAAGATTAATCGTGATTAATCATGATTAATTCACAGCTACCTTGGAATTAACATATTAAAAATTTTAATCATTTTACAGCCCTAGTAATTAAATAAACTCTGGATATAAATCTTACTTTATTTCACTGTATAAATGGCTAAAGGTGTGCCTCTTTCCATCAGTTTTACAGACAGGTTTACGTTATGAGAAATGTTAACAGAAGTGATCAAAAACAAAACTAAATAAATGTTACTGCTTTGACAAAGTTGTGTCAATTGTATGACCAAAAAAAAGGGGAATGACCCTGCAGCAGTGTAACCTGTCGATGCATAACCTGCATGAAAACTAAACAAAAGACTTCTCAAATCCATCTCATCAGTTAGAATTTGTTTCACCTAAACACTGTGTTTTTAGATTTTTACATTCATTGCCACACAAAATGTTAATTATGACTACAAAGCTTTCCACTTTGTAAATGTTACTTATAAGAAATGATCATTGTGACATTCTAATACTGCATTTTATGTTCTCGTCATTACCCTGCATTTCAAAGCTGCTCTGGTTCATGCATCACTACTTGAACTTTGCAATCCAGCGTCCAGTTCTCTTTCCAGCAGCCTAATGGACGTTAGCCAAAGCAAAGTGACTGTGAGAGCTGAGAGCAGAGACAAACAGCTCAGAAACACAAGAAGCCAAGATGGATATTCATTAATCTGCTGCTCCCATATGAAGTCGAGTCACAAGAAAAGTTTTCAAATTACAGCTTCTGTCACAACACAGAGAGCGGACACCGACACCATCCATCATTACTCATAGAAGCTGTTTCTCTCAAATAACTTAGTTTTTACTATGCAGACTGAAATTGTGATTAAAAGAAAAGTTGGGAGTAAAATCAGACATTTCAGACTGGAATAAATGAACACAAAGTAAATAAATAAATTTCTCACTAAATAGAGAACAGATAAGGCTGAATAGCCAGTGTCTTCAGCAAATACTGTAGATCACCAGATGATATTTGACCTCCACATCCAACAGGAGAGATGAGCTAACAGCTAGTCAGAACGGAGGCGTCACCCTCACAATACAGGATTATTTAAGTCCACATTTTGTTATTTTTACAAGCTCAAAATGCTGCAGCAGCTAGCTGTAGCACTTCAACAGGAACTTCATCATATTTCTGCCGAAACAGACAGAGAAGAAAACATTTCAACAATCAAAGACCTTGCATTTCTTATGCACAACACCTGCGGCCACCTCTTGTGAGACGTGTTAATGATCAGACACGTGTTCAGAATGACTTGCAGCCAAAACCACGCAAAACGTCAGCTCATTTCTTCAGTGAGTAGCCATGTTTGTATTGGCGAATGTTAACTAGCTGTGGTGGCCATCTTGAACTGACCTTACAGTTACTAAAGCTCCTGCTCAGTCAGCATTTTGCAATGCGTTGTGGTCAACATGTCAACTCCTGGTTCACTGAGATACCCCTAAACAGTCTTCATATGTTTCAGCCCTGCAGTCACTCCAACACCAGGGAATACTGCATGTTGAAGACCGTTTGCTAACACAATATAAAAATATGAGTAATTTGTAAGGAAATGTTACACAAGACAATAGAAAAGCAGGCAGAATATTTTGGGCGGTGTTGTTATGGGGCGTTTGTAAAGTTAGAGTCAAAAATTACCACCAATATTTTTGTTTTATTTAGCCTTTTATAAGAAAAAAAAAAGAACAG
>NW_013952438.1:2254993-2259116 GCF_001266775.1 Austrofundulus limnaeus
GATTCATACATTTATAAATGTCATAGTTTATAAACTAAATATTTAACTTACAAATTAAATATTTAGTTAACAAGCTAAATATTTAATTTGTGACTTAAATATCTAGTTTTGAGCTAAACATTTAGCTTGTAACTTAAATATTTAGCTAACTACCTAAATATTTAATTTGCCAGCTAAATATTTAACTTGCCGGCTAAATATTTAACTTGCTAGCTAAATATTTAAGTTAAACATTTAGGTTGCAACTTAAATATCGGCTAGCAAGTTAAATATTTAGCTAGCAACCTAAATATTTAGGTTGAAACTTAAATATTTAGCTGGCAAGTTAAATATTTAGGTAGCTAGCTAAATGTTTAAGTTAAATATTAAGATAGCTAGCTAAATATTTAAGTTACAAGCTAAATATTTTGGTTGCGACTTAAATATTTAGCTAGCAAGTTGAATATATTTAACTTGCTAGCTAAATGTTTAAGTTAAATATTTAGGTAGCTAGCTAAATATTTAAGTTACGAGCTAAATATTTAACTCAAAACTAAATATTTAAATCACACGTTAAATATGTAGCTTGTTAACTAAATATCTAAATTGTAAGTTAGTAAATTATACGTTTATTTAGTTTATAAACTATGAAATTTATAAATGTATCAATCAAATGGTGAAAAACTGACTTTGAAAAATAAATCTGTTCTTTTTTTTCTTATAAAAGGCTAAATAAAACAAAAATATTGGTGGTGATTTTTGACTGTGTAACTTTACAAACGGCACCCCATTTGTTGTGCCTGATTTCATACATTAGTAACTGTAAAAAGGAGAGTAATGTTTCTGAAACTGAGTCAGTTGTAGATGCACATCAGAGGATTACTTCCTCAGAGTTTTATTCAATTGGTCCAGTGTTTCATGAGATATTAACTGTACAAACACACACAAATACAAACCTTAGCCTTTGAGAGATAATCTACACATGGACCATTATGACATTTTAAATCCTGGATTTATTTTAATGTGGCACAATTTGTTTTAGAAAAAAAGTCCACTTATGAAACATTAGGCAGCAATTAATTGTTAACAACCTTTCCACAGAAGCTCATTTAAAATTGTTTGAAATATCCCTTTAAATGTTTCATCACAGCTGCTTGGTGTTCAGAGCATGCTGACCCTCTAGCTCATGAAGTATTCACAAAAACCTTGGTTTAAAAAATATCATAAAACCTGAGAGACAGACACAGACGATGATGATGAAGGAACATTTAGAACTCCACACACAAGTATGAGTGTGAGTCTTTCCTGATGCCTCTCTGTGTGTTTTACTACTTTAACAGGAGGGAAAGCTGCAGTGGTGACATTATCAGCTCCTAGAAGGACCACAGTTCAACTCAGCTGCACATTTTCAGCCTGATGCTGATGTCCCCCTACCACACACACACACACACACATGCACTTTACCTTGAACTGCAAAGCATGACATGAATAATTCAGAGCTTTCCATGTTGTCCAAACAGCAGCTCATTTAACGAACAGTTCCTATAATAAAGCTGAGGATCAAACCGGCGCTGTGGTTGAATTAAAAAGCTGTAAAGCAGTTTGTTTTAAACTACAGACTCGTGGCTTCACAGTTTGATCCAGCTTCTCATGCATAGACATTAACATTTCAAGAACTCCCTCTCTTTCTATATAAAAATGACATGAAACCGGATAAAAACTGAGTTCCTGGAGGCACTTTGTGCAGGTGTTGTCTGACCTGCAATAGCATGCTGCAGGGATGGCAGAGCAACAGAAGAGAGAGGCATTCAACAGATGAGTACATGCGTTCACACAGGTATGAGCAGGCTTTTAGGTTACCGCTGGTTGAAAGTCAACAGTTTGTTAGAGGCTGGATCCACACTGTTCATGTCCCCATGCGATGTCAGTCCAAAAACAAGAAGAAGCCGGCGGGTTTCCTCCCTCTCCTCTCCTCTCCTCTGCCTCCTTTCTCCCCCGGCGTTAACAGATCAGGCTCATCGCTGCTGCGCAAACTCCCACAGCTGATCACAAGCTGGCTGCTGGTGCGACTCCTCACCGCACACTCACTGCATGATGAGGATGAACAGCTCTGTCACAGGAGCTACTGTCTTATCTTTTCCCCCTTTCTTTCCTCCTGCTCACTCACTCACTCACTCACTCACTCACTCACTCACTCACTCACTCACTCACTCACTCACTCACTCACTCACTCACTCACTCACTCACTCACTCNCTCACTCACTCACTCACTCACTCACTCACTCACTCACTCACTCACTCACTCACTCACTCACTCACTCACTCACTCACTCACTCACTCACTCACATCAGTGGTGCGTTTCAGTTTTGTTTCCTTTCTTTTCAGCCGGAGGCTCTTCAGAACAACAAAATCCCTTTCAAAACATATTTTACTGTTTTGTTAAATCTTTTTCCCTCATGTAACAACTGGTTGAAAAAATATTTTTGATTGAAATTTTTTTTTTTTTTTGGATTGAAGATGCTTTTTGTTTGATTGAAWAATAAAAACACAAATTTACCTCCATAACTTCTGCCTTTATCCATTCAAACATCAAACCTCTCAACTCATTGGAAACATTTCAGCTGTGACTTTTGGATTTTCTGACTTTTATGCATTTCAAAAATATATTTTTGTATAAAAGAATCACAATAGAAATACACTGAGATCTCTCAATTCTTTATTTGCTCTGGATTTGTATTTTTATGCTACTTATAGGTATTTCGCTACTTCATTTTTTTTTTTTTGCAAATGCTTGTTGTTTTAACACTTTAGCTAATGTGTTGCTACTTTTATCTGATGATTTCCCACCACATTTAGATAAAATTTTGGTGCTTTTACTCGAGGTTTGACCTTTTAGCAAATGTTTAGCTGCTTTTTGCTAAAAGCTACTTTGCTATGTTCAACGTTTAGCTGACATCTTGCTATTTTTAGCTTTTAGCCTGTATTTTGCTGCCTTTAGGTTATAGCTAACAGCTTTTTTAGATGGCTTTTATTAATCTAGCTTTAACTTTTTGTGGTTTTTATGTTTCAGATTATTACTATAGATTATTTGGAACTTTTCCTTTTCTAACTTCTGGTGTTTTGCTGCTTTTAGCTATTTTTTCTACTTTTAACTATTGTTTTCCAATTTTTTTACTTTTAAACAAGTGTTTTTATTGCTTTTGGTTAAAATTTTGCTTCTTTCAGTTTTTTGAGAGGAGTCATCTTCCTTTAGAGTTTTTCGCTTACATTTAGTTATTTACAGGTTTTAGCCAACATTTTGTTATTTTTAACTAGTATTTTAGTATGCCAACTTTAACTTTTGGCAGATTTTATATTTTAGGATATTATCATGGGTTATTGTGAAGTTTTCATGTACTGTTTTGCTGTTTTAGCTAATGTTTTGTAGATTTTAGCTTTCTAGTGTTTTTATTTTGATTAGCATTTTGCTTTGTTCAGCAATTGGTTTGTTATTGGAACATTGATTTTTGATAATGTTTATCTACTTTTAGAGTTTTTATAATTTAGGCACTTGGATAAATGTGCTGCTTGACCCCGGCAGTGTGTGGGTCCGATTTTTGTGATTTTTTAAATTTTATTTTATTTTATTTTTGCTTATTTACATGCTTAGCCCCCCTTTTCATTAAAAAAATTATCTTAATGTTTTATGCAGTTTGTTTTCTGCTTTGGTTTGAAAATTTGTTACAAAAGTGTAAGCTGCACTGTCTACAGAAATCTGAAATTTTTTCATAGTATAATGGAAGTCAATGGATCAGTGGTTCTTAACCTGGGTTTGATCAAACCCTAGGTGTTCGATGAGCTGGTCTCAGGGGTTCTGTGGAGCCTCTGCTGCGGAAATAAAGACACACTTGTGCAAAGTCGTGATGACACGCCCCACTTGGCCATCACTTGCTGCAGAGGATCATGTGAGATTGCCTGGCCAATCAGTGCTGGCCCCCCAAAAAAAGTATTTTGTGGATTCAAAACGACAAAAAACAAGTTAACTTTAAAATGAACTAATAAAAAAGTTATTAAAAATGTTAAATTCTTCAAAAAATCCCAGTTTATTTTTTATTAGTAAAATAGTAAAAAATATTTTTTGGGGGCTGAAATTTCTTATGGGGG
>NW_013952438.1:2259235-2277654 GCF_001266775.1 Austrofundulus limnaeus
ATATATATATATATATACCTATGTCTTGAAGTTGGAAAAAAAATCATATTTTATTTATCACTAAAAAAGGTGCAGTGAATGCGCGTATGAAACTGGTGGGTTCGGTACCTCAAAAAAGGTTAAGAACCACTGCAATGGAGCATTTGCTTCCTAATTTTCAGCCTTTAAAGACCTCTAACTCCTTAATGGGTAGTCCGATTCAAAAAAAGCTAATCAGTTTTGTAATCTCTACATAAGCTTTATGAATACAAAAAAAGGAGAAACTGCTCTAAAATAAGTTTGAAAGTTTTATCAAACTCCCTCTCTAATTGTGAACAGAGAGACCAGGACAGAATCTATGAGCAGGTTTGTTTTTACACACTTCTTAACAACTGAACCAAAGCTAAGAAGGTTCAGTCTTTGCTGATTTTTCATAACCTTAAAAAAACAACTTTCAGTTAGAAAGTACTTTTAGTTACATTTTTAAAATGAAGTACATACATCCTGTCAATGATTCTTCTTCTTCTCATTCCTGCTGCATGCTGACTATTATTCAGAAGTGACCACTATTGTTCAGGATCAAAACTGCTGGTACAAAAGGCAACTTGTCTCTCTTTGTATCAGAGAACGACTCTAATTCCACCTTAAGTTGGACACGATTAATGAGCTAATGGCTAGTCTGAGTGGGGCCAAGATCAAAGTGGATTGCAGCCCCCCCCCCCCCCCCACACACACACACACACCTCCACGTCAGTGATTAATTCATGCTTGTTTCACACCCAGTGTTCTCTCAACAAATTGGGGGGTTGTTTGTGACACAGGTGTATCATTTATTATTTTTTATTATTAAAGCTACAACCGACGCTTCTCAAATAGCCATTTGAGAAAAACAAAAAAACTTTAGCAAATACAAAATATGTGCCTTCCAGGTGCAACCACAGAGTAGAGTACACAAGAGTAAAAGGTAAAAAAGTATCAAGAAAATAGAGCGATGTGACAAAAAGTGTTAACACATCGGGACCGAACTAAATACTGGATTCTAGAGTTTCCTCCTCATTTTGTACTGAACACACACGAACCCACACACACAGGTTTACAGAAGGTGAAACATGAGCCTTGAGGTAAATCTGATACCTTTACAGTAGAAGAGCCAACGCCTGTGTTTGCAACTCAGTCTGCATGTATGTACACAACGATAAAGAGTGCAGGAATGCTTGACTTGAGCCACACGGGGCTCAGCTGCTCATTAAATTTTAATCAGCAGGAACCCCCCTCTGTGGCTTCACGAACACTGTTGAAAAGCACCTAAAGCTAAAGGAACACAAACAGCATTTTCTTTCTTTTATTTCTCTTTCCTAGAATCTTCAAAAATTAGCTCCCACCGAAATGCAGCGATGATCTGACATGTTTTCTTGGGAAACAGGAGACTTGAGTCAGCATCGAGTTACAAGCGAGCCATCGGAGACACCTGAACATCCCCCAACTCCAATTAGAGCCCAGAGACAGAAAACCCACAGACACAAAAACATTCATACATTTTACATAAACGTGACCAGAGTCATGCAGCCCTGTGTTTGTTATGCAAGGCAGGGAATTTGTTTTCAACAGAAACTTGTGTCAAGTCTTTAACAAAGCAAGTTACCGAACACTACGGCCCGCTAACACAAAGAAATGACCAAAATGTGACACCAACCTGCTTCAGGTGGGGAACGTAAACCAACTCATTCCAGAACGGTGAGGAACAAGACACCCACCGACAAAAATACACACAATTTATACTTTACTCTGTGAACATGAGCTGATATAATGACCTTATAAAAGAACTAGTATAGTGAGTTTTCTACAACACTTCTGAAGTAAACACCTTTTGTTGTCTGCTGCCTTGTCAAAGTTGTATATGTTATAAATAAGCCTCAGCGACTGCCACACCAAAGTTTAGCTCAATATATTTTTTTAAATTTATTGAATTAAAGCCATTTCTGTGTTTCCTAAATTTGATTAGTAGTGGTGTCCATTTTGAAAGATGTTGCCTTTAAAAGGTAATAGATAATTTAACTTTCTAAAGGGTTTCATTAAAATCTGTCCAGTGGTTTGTGAGATATTTTGCTAAAAGACAAGCACACACATGCAGTTACACAACGTTTCATGGGGGTGGAATAAATTCAACATAAGGCTCAAGGGACTCTGTGCAGAAACAGAAGCTTACAGCTGCTGCTGTTATATTGTGTTGTTAAAAAAGCATTACCCTTCTTTGTTCCTATAGAGAGTTGTCAGTATTGATTAGGAAGTGTGCAATAAGCTGTAAATCTTCAGCTGCGTGGAGTCTGGCAGTGCTGGACTATCCCAGGCTCTCTGGTCCCCAGACAGATGCAACTTCAGAAGAAGAGGATTTAAACGTAGGAGTAAAAGCATTACATAGAGTGTGTGTGTCTGTGTGTGTGGGGGTTATGGTGTCCATGCCAGTGAGGTCATAGATCGCAGGTATTTACCATGAAGCAGATCAGGAGACTTGGACTCAGAAGATAATGATCCTTCTGAATTAGGAGGTTCAGAGGTTGCGGCCCACGTAAGGTGTGGCCTATGTGGGCCTTGGGTCACTCATGTAGGCTACATAAAGGGCTGCGAAATGAGATGGTCTTCAGATATATGTTTGTGTCCCCCTAACCATAATGAAACAGCGGGTAAAATAAGTATTGAACATGTCACCATTTTTCTCAGTAAATATATTACTAGAGGTGCTAATGACATGAAATTTTCACCAGATGTCGGTAACAACCCAAGTGATCCATACATACAAAGAAATCAAACCATAAATGTCCAGAAATGAAGTTATTTGTAATAATGTGGAATGGCACAGGGAAAAAGTATTGAACACACTTACTGAAATTTATCTAATACTTTGTACAAAAGCCTTTGTTGTCAATGACAGCTTCAAGACGCCTCCTGTATGGAGAAACTAGTGGCATGCATTGCTCAGGTGTGATTTTGGCCCATTCTTCCACACAAACAGTCTTCAAATCTTGATGGTTTCGTGGACCTCTTCTATGAACTCTGATCTTTAGTTCTTTCCATAKATTTTCTGTTGGATTCAGGTCAGGTGATCGGCTGGGCCATTCCAGCAGCTTTAGTTTCTTTCTCTGAAACCAACTGAGAGTTTCCTTGGCTTTGTGTTTGGGCTCATTGTCTTGCTGAAATGTCCAGCCACGTTTCATCTTCATCATCCTGGTAGATGGAAGCAGATTTTTATCAAGAATGTCTCTGTACATTTTTCCACTCATCCTTCCTTCAATTATTTGAAGTTTGCCAGTACCATATGCTGAAAAACAGCCCCACACCATGATGTTCCCACCTCCAAACTTCACTGTTGGTATGGTGTTTTTGGGCTGATGTGCAGTGCCATTTGACCTCCAAACATGATGTGTATTCTGGCATCCAAACAGTTCAATGTTGGTCTCATCTGACCAGACTATATTCTCCCAGTATTTCACAGGCTTGTTTAAATGTTGTGCAGCAAACTTTAAAGGAGCTTCAACATGCTGTTTCTTCAGCAGTGGAGTCTTGAGTGGTGAGCGTGCATACAGGCCATGGTGGTTCAGTGCATTACTTATTGTTTTCTTTGAAACAATCGTACCTGCTAATTCCAGGTCTTTCTGAAGCTCTCCACAAGTGGTCCTTGGCTCTTGGACAACTCTTCTGATTATTCTTTTCACTCCTCTGTCAGAAATCTTGTGAGGAGCACCTGGTCGTGGTCGGTTTATGGTGAAATGATGTCCTTTCCACTTCTGAATTATGGCCCCAACAGTGCTCACTGGAACCTTCAGAAGTTTAGACATTCTTCTGTAACCGATGCCATCATTATGCTTTGCAACAATAAGGTTGTGAAGGTCTTGAGAGAGCTCTTTACTTTTACCCATCATCAGATGGTTCTTGTGTGATACCTGGCCATCATTTGGGACTGAACCAGCTGATATTAACTTGCACTGACAAGGGGCAGGCTTGCTTTCTAATTACTGAGAGAGTTCAGCTGGTGTCTTGGCTTTCCATGCCTTTTTACACCTCCCTTTCTTCATGTGTTCAATACTTTTTCCCTGTGCCATTCCACATTATTACAAATAACTTCATTTCTGGACATTTATGGTTTGATTTCTTTGTATGTATGGATCACTTGGGTTGTTACCGACATCTGGTGAAAATTTCATGTCATTAGCACTTCTAGTAATATATTTACTGAGAAAAATGTTGACATCTTCAATACTTATTTTACCTGCTGTATGTTTTATTTCACATGCCTTAAATTGTCCTTCCAAAGTATAACTTCACAAAATTAATTGTTATTATTATTGAAGAAACATTAAACATAAACAAATAAAAAGACATGAATAATTTGGGTTTAGCCCCAATATCAGCACTTTTATTTATTTTTATTTAACGTCTCATTGAAGCACGAAAAACATACATTTAAAAACAAATTCTTTGAAAAAAATAGAAAAATCTCAGATGTCTTCCTTTTTCTCTACAGTTTTCTAATGACGCAAATCCTATCGTCAACTGTGTAGGATACTGAGATGCAGTTTTTGTTTTCTGGGTTTTTGGGACAAACTTTTGCACAGTACAGTGATGGAAGCGGTGAGCGACGGTGTGGCTTCTGAATAAATGAAAATGACTTAACACAGTTGTTTATACTTTTAGCAGCTCTTTTTATTCCACAGCTGACCTGCTAAAAATGACAGATTTTCTTTTCTGGATCTCTGACAGACGGACTTCAATCTCTGAACTCGTAAAGTTCTTCTTTTTAATTTTCGCTGTCATTTTCATGAATGGACACTTCCTGATATCTGAGGCAGGAAACGTAGCCTTATATGGCGTTTTTGAGGTGGTAATTATGCTAATCTCCTCTCGCGTGCACGAGCAGCTGGATAGAACAGGTGTAATTTACGCAGCTCATTTACACACTTTTCCTGAAGATAGAAGAGTTTGTTGAATCTGACGTGACATGTTCATACGAACCCTTCGTACGAACAAAAGTAAGAGAAATTTAGGATAAGAATACGAACATGTTCCTGCATGAGGCCCAATGTTATATATTTTTGTGAAAATGGGTCTAGCAAGTAAACATTATCCTAGAAAACACACTCACACACAGCTGTCAAAGTGTACTGACGTTAGATCATATAAGCAGCATTTTCTCTGAAATATGAAACACATTAAATAATAAAACACCAAGCAGTTGAGAAGCTACAAGCTCCAACACAGAGCAGCTTTTTTCTGTCACACGTGTCGCGATGCGAACGACACAAACGTGCCATGGGGTTCGTTGTTTAGCGTAAAACAACAAGAGGAAGCAGTTAGAATACGTGACTTTGTTTGTTTACAGCATTGTGTCAAGAAACTAGTTCATGAAGAGCACACAGGTTTTCATGGGCAGTTTAGATGAACGGAGCCATTTTTAATCCAACCTGTGATTTCCTTGTGTTTTATTTTTTGGCAAATAAATAAAAAATATATATTTTCAGAATCACCTGAATATACACTATTTTACCCAAATAAGTACAAATGTTTTCCAGGAGTTGTCTAAAGAAACACGCACATGTAGATGATTTGGATCCAGACCTCTGTCTGTTTGTTTCTACTGACTCTGAAATGCCAGCAAGTCACCGTGTGGCCTCGGTAAAATGTCACTGTGTCAGGTTGCTGCAGCAGATAATGGTGATCTCATAAATGTGATCTGCTGAATTAACCTTTTGTCTACAACAATCAGGCCATTTCTGGACACCCGTTTGCCCTTACCTCATCGACTAAATGTGTACGTATGGATGGATTTTCATTCTTATAATCAGTAAGAAGACAGAGAAATTGCATACTTTTGTGAAAACACAGTGGGAATACTGTCGAGTTCTGAACGACTACTGAAAATAACTTGTTAAAGCTAACAGAAGCAGAGACCTGGCTTAAAGACAAAAGCAGCACAAGGTTAGCAAAAAAAGGCAAAAGTTTAACTAAAAGCTAAAGGGTAACACAGTTATAAGTAGCAGAATGGTAAAAGTTAAAAGTAGCATAAGAAAACAAAAACAGAGTATTTAAGCTGATGCAGAAACATTTATGAAGGAATTTAATGTATTTCTATAGTAAAAATGTTTTTAGTTAAATACTTAAAACGTATAAAAGTTCAACAGAATTCATATCACCCAGAGATGAACATCTTAATAAACGAAAAGCAAAAAATAATAAAGCATGGAGCAGTAACTAGATTGCAAAAACAGAGAAAAAAAGGAAAATAATGGGAAAAATCAAAACAATTAGGAAGAAAAACAACCTGTTTGTTTCTGAATGAAACCAGCTGCCCTTCACATGAATCCTACAATACTCTCACTCCTCCTGGTGGAAAGCTGTGATCGGTTTACAGGACAGGATGTTTCTACACTGTTTGCCAAAAAAAAAAGTCCTGAATTTTAACTCAGCATGTTTTTTTAATAAACTGTGCCATTTTAAAATCTGAATATTAGAAACAGAATGTTTCTGTTTTCTCTCAAAGCGGCTCGCTCCATCACATTTATGGGACCAGTCTGCCCTCTTGTGGCTGTAGCTTTTGTCACAGCGAGATCAGAGCCTAAAGAAACAATGCACAGCAAGCAGTTTTGCCAGCTGTGACTCTCTTCTGGTACCACGTCCCAAACATGATCTGATGAACTCAAATCAGGCTCCTGAAGCAACATAACTCTTCATCATTTTTATTAGTGGGGTTTTTTTTTTCAAATGACAATATCTTAAAGGTCTTCCAGTTTGGTTCTAAGCTTCTAAATGATAGTTAGGTTTTGGACACAACTAAATATAAATAATCATTTTTGCCTCCTGCTGGAAAACTGGCAATTTTAGTTTTTATTGAGGATGAGACGTCTGCTGAGTACAAATTCAAGGCTAAATCTAAGCTCATCCAAGTCTGAGGCTGTGGGCCTCAGTTGGATGAAGGGGAAATGCTCCCTCTTGAGTTGAGGTTTGACTTTGGATCAAGTGGATATTTTTTTCAGGAGTTTTCATCACAAGCGATGGTCAAAAAGCATCAGTTTACTGCCCCAACCACAAAACACAGAACTCACATACTGGGATGTCCCAATTCAGACTTTTAATCCCGACACCACTTTGAGACATTTAAAAAACACAAAAATATTCAGATATTTGGAGATACTTTTACTGGCTAACGGCAACATTTGTCATTAGTGCTCACGGACCTTTATTTTACAGGCTTTTTCCATCAAAATGGTTCTGTTTCATCTGTTGCACAATAGTTTTATGGAGGTGCAGCTGATGAGACACAAGACCAATTTAGGGGAAAAGTGTAATGCTTTCTCGAAGAAAAGACCACCTCTAATCCACATGAACCAGTTAATCCAGGTCCTCGAGGGCCACTATCCTGCATGTTTTACTTGATTTCCTGCTACAACACACCTGATGCAGTGATTTAATTACCTCTTCCAAAATCAGAAGATTGGTAATCATCCTGCTTTAAAATCAGCTGCAGAGAAACAAGTGAAACATGCAGGATACTGGCCCTTTAAGAACCATCTAGCCTGATTTTGATGAACCCTGAATAACATTTGATAAGAAATGTTTTTCTTTGATTTATTGTATAAACAACAAAAAAGAGAGAGATTTTAAATTAAAATTCCAACAAACATTTGGATGTCTGAAATACAAATTCTAAACAAGAGGTAAACAGTAAAAACTGACAAACTGATCATGTTTCTTCATCTTTTTCTACCCTGAAGAACCAAGTTGTGCAAAAATAACAACAGGTTATTCTAACATCAGTGTGAATAATGTTTACAATTTCTCCTTAAAGTACAGTGTTGCTCAGTTAGCTTGCCAGAAGGGTGTTCCCACTCTTAATTGCAAAATTTGACCAATTTCAGTTCCTCATTCGACGCCTGAGAACATGTTATAAGATGGAGAGTGTTGAAATGTAAATAGCTATAAATAAAAGGACTTTAAGGTCAAGTCTGACTCAGAGATCAGTAGGTGGTTTCAGAAAGTTGGATTATCTGAACTGTTGTCTGGCTCTGCACATGTGTTTTTGTGTTTGCTTGCAGAACAAAATGCACGTTTAGTTCATTTGGAACAGCTTGAAGTGAGTGGCTGTGCTGCAGCAGGAGGCATACTGTAGGGGGAAACATTTCTAAAATAACCTCCAGAGCCTCTGCAGAAAGAATGTCCTTATGTTCCTGCTTGGGCTTTTAAAGAGGCTTTCTTTTTTATTTTTCTTTTGTCTGCGTCCTGTTCTGTTGTATAACCAACAAAAGGCTTTTGGTTAGCCTCCTGTGAAAAAAATAAACCACAGGGGTAAAACTGAACATTAACCCTTCATGTCTCCCTCTGGATCCCTCGTGTGACTTTAGACTCTCGCTTTCTATTAGCATCACCCTAAATAGACAGTGTGGTAAAAAAAAAAAGGGAAACTTCTACAACTTTGAGTACAAAATAGGAACTCCCCGCAGCGTGAGTGCATGTGGCCTGCGGCTCATCTCGAGGTGGCTGCATCCTAACCAGAGGGCAGCTTTAACTACAGCTCACTACACTCGGCTTGTTCCAGCCAACTATAATGAGAACAATTTTTGTTTTCTTTTTTTTTATTTCAGCCTCCAAGTTCTTCTGGATCAGCACGCAGTGCATTTTAATTTGTAGGTATTTCTTAAAGGCCTAAATGGAAGCAGATGTTTCTAGTTTCCATGAGTAAAAGTTTACGTAGGGTTGTAATCAAGTGAGAAACATTTTTTCCCTTCTTCTTCTTCCCTTTTTTTGTGATTTTTCTTCTGGTAATTTAGGTCTATTTTTCCATCTAGATTAGCCTCTTGTGCTGCATTGTGTGCTGAGCTATGTGGCCACATATGGGAGTGATCACAGTCCAGTGTTTACCACAACCCACAGGGGGACTGGCTACACGGCTGAGCTGAGGAGAACCAGTCTTGTGGACAATGTTTCAGTTTCCCCACCTTCTGCCTTCTATGGATACAACCTCTGTCTTCAAATCCAAGCCCATCAAGCGAGTCTGTGCCCCAAGAAACATGTTTGGTGGCAAACATTAGGGGAAAGAAAAATATATTATTCACAAGAGATGCATTACCTGGATTTTCACAACAAATAGCTGATGCTAACATTTCTCCAACCGTTCAGTTTGGCTGCTATCGATGTTTTAACAAAGCAGTGCTTGCTCCATGCTTATAATATTACTGCAACTGCAGCAACATGGCAAAAATACCAAAAGTAGCTTCAAAAGTTGAAACATTTGACACCGTTGCTAAAAACAAGATGAGATGTATTACTGTTACATTTTGAAATGTTCTTTAGACTTCTTTACACTGGGTAAAAGGATTGGTTGTCTCAGTTCAGGAGCTGCGTCCTCCATAGTGCACAGAGGACGGTTATGCCGCTCTGAAGGCTGTCCCGCTTCACGGGCTCCTTCTCATGTCACCAACAAATGTGACCTATAAAACCCTTTAAATGAAGGACGCATCTGAGTGTCCTTTGCGGCCAATGATATCCCAGGATTCATTGCACCATCATCAATTTTTACTTTTACAAATTGTACAGGTCTATGAGTGGACCACTGTATAACAATGAACACGAAGAGCGCAAGTCACATGAGTCAGATTGAAACAGAATTCAATATATTAAAATCCTAAATAGCAACTGGAGCCACATACAACAAAAGGTTCACAATACTATTATGAAGCCATATACATGTAACGTTTTTAAACAATAAACTGACTTTTGTGAAGTTTCTGTTAAAAGACATGTGAATACATGTTCCAACACATTTTAAGTTTTAGGCATTTTGGGTGATGTGACATAAAATGCAACACTATGGTAGTTACAGAGTAGTTACCAAAGTGGTGGTGGTCATGTCAAAATATATCATCTGGACTAGACCATACCATTAACAGTTGTTGTTTTTTTTTTTAATTCAGCCTATGAACTGAGAAGGGTGTAGCCTCCTTGGGCTGCAACCCCTGAACTGAAATACAGTTCCTCTCCGGTACTTTCACACCTGCTGTTTATTTGCAAACAACCCAGCTGCATTCACTTAGTAATCAACTGTGTGTCTGTTGGTGCTCTGGTTCTCAGCAAGTTACTAAATTATTTTTGTTCTTTCCACAGCAGTTTTGGTTTGACTTTTGTTTGTTTCCTGGATTTTTATCTGCACCCTTGGGTCCTCTTCACTCACAACTTTCACAAAAGGTTATTTAAATTAAAACAATAATGAATTTAGCTTCTAAAGCTGTCAATAAGTACATTAGCTCATACTTTTGTTCTTTAAATTAGAGACAAAAATGGTCCTGAGGTATATTCTATTTTATTTATAATAATAATAATAATGATAATAATAATAATAATAATAATAATAATAATAATATTATTATTATTATTATTATTATTGTAAGCAATTTTCAACATGATCAAATGCTTAACTGTCCAAATGTGAATCGAAATACTGTCAGCCAACCCCCAAAATTCCTTCGGTCTTTCTAAACACAAATGGTAAATTTACTTAAATCTCTATCATTCAGTTTCCAACAAATAAATTGTAAAACACAGCAAAATGACCAAATGATAGAACTACATTTAAATAATCTGAGGGATTCACTGCAGACTGGGGCAAATGTCCATCATTCACCCACCACTTTGCAGAGCAACAGCTCAAGGGACATAAAGAGATCGGAAACAAAACACAGTTTGTGGGAGTTGTACCATGGTGGAGCTTGGGGAGTAGTGTCATTGTGGGCATATGTTGTAGTATAATCATAAAATCATGTTTGTGAAAAGTAGTGTGTGATGAGGGCACAGGAAGACATGTTGGAGAAGTGGAAGCCATCAGGGAAAACCTCTCTGGGGAGTACTAAGAGAAAAGCAGTGTTTTGATTAACTTCACACAGAAAAATGTTTTCCTAATTTGCTACAATTCATTCATCATCTTTACCTGCTTTTTTTCTTTCTGGGTTTTAGGGGGTCTCTGGTGCCCATTTTCAGCAGTCACTGTGCTACAGGGTGGGTACAACCTGGGCAGGTCACAAATCCATCTCAGAATCGCAAACAAGACAAACAACCATTCATAATCATTAAACATTAATGCTGAAAGATACATACAGGTTTTGGATCAACACATGCTGCCATCCAAGCCACATCTTTTTCAGCAACATTCCTGCTTGATTCATCAAGACAACGCCAAGCCACATTCTGCAGCATGGTCTCGTAGTAAAAGAGTGCACGTACTAGACTGGCCTGTCTGCAGTCCGGATCGGTCTCTTATCAAAAATGTGTGGCACATTATGAAGTGCAATATATAACAGAGACCCCGGACCAGTGAGCAACTGAAGATGTTCAAAAAGCAAGAATGGGAGAGAATTCCACCTGCAAAGTTTCAACAATTCGTATCCTCAGTTCTCAGTTAGAGAGTTGTTAAAAGGAAAGCTGATGGAAGACAGTGATAAACATGATCCTATCCCCGCATTTTTTGGAACATCGTGTTGCAGGCTTCAAATTCAAAATAAGTGTATATTTGCAGAAAAAAATAAAGTAGATCGGTTTGAACATTTAATATTTGTATTCTGTTTTTATTTATGTTTTATACAACATCCTAACTTCGGTGGAATTGGGGTTGTACAATTTGCATGTTTTTCAAAGCTGCATAGCATAAAATGGTCAATAATTGTTCAAAGAATAGTAAATCGGGTGCACTGATGCATCACAACACCTAAAAAGTCCAATTTAAACTCACTGCATTTATTGTTTCTCGTCAGCTGTGAAGTCTTACGCAACAGTGAGTTGTTGGTGTGAAATGATTCACAAAGCAGAGAAGTTCAGCTTAAGCCAGTAAAAGTGTCAGTCCTCTAATGCACCTCCCTGCTGCGTGCTTTATGACAGACTGGAACATGGAGAGACCCCAACAGTCCAGCTCAACACAATCCTGTGTGTCAGACACAATATCACATGTCATGTGTGTTTGAAGATCTAAAAACAGATCGGACATTAAAACACATGTTTTACTTTAAATAAAGCTTTGAAGATTCTTTAAAAGCCTCAAAAGGAAACCACAAAAAGAACAAGCCCTGATACACATTTCCTTTTCCTCTTTTTCCTTTTTTTATTTGCCTAGTTCTCATTCACGAAGCTCAAGTGAAACAACAAGCACTTTGACTACATCTGAATTCATTCTTGTGCCAATCAGATGAGCTGCAAGCTACGACAAACCCTACTGGCAAGTGCAGTCAGAAAATGTTGGGGTTTGGCAACAGGGAAGGTGAAATGAAGATGCTGATAGCATCTCAAGGTAAAAGGACTCAAATTGCTTGCAAGGGTTGATTTGGATCTTTTGAAATGGGGTTCTGTGGAATGGTTATGAGTATATAACATCTTACCTGTTGTATATGTCTCTCTGAACAGCTTTAGTTGGACGAACATAATTTAATTCTGACTGAATTGATAAACTAAATACAAATCTGAGCAAAGTGTTTTGCTTTCATCATTCTCAAGTGTTTTATGTAGTGGTGTCCCATTACCCTGTACCAGCATTTTTACAAGTATTTTTACAAAATGCCTCGATACTCGGACACAGACTGCACAGACTAGGGTTGGGCAAATTGTAACGTGTGCTATTAATCATCAGACAAAAACAATTAATATTTGGCATAGGATTACTGGGATTAGTGACATTTATAAGTCATTGAGGTATGGAGCTAATGTTAATGCTACAACTAATGCTAATATGGAACTAATGCTAATGCAGAGCTAACACTAACGCAAAGCAAACACTATAGTGGGGCTATCACCAATGCAGAGCTAATGGTGATGCTAACATGGAACTAACACATTGTTGCAGAACTAACAGCTGTGGAGCTAACACTAACACAGAGCTAATGCCAGTGCTAATGTACAGCTAACACTAATGATAATGGGGAGCTAATGCTAAAGTGGAGCTTACACTAAAGCAGAGATACCCCTGTCATTAATATAACCCCAATGCACTAACACCAAGGAAGAGTTAATGCTAATGCAGAGCTAACGTAAATGCAGAGCTGATGCTAATGCAGCTCTTTTGCTAATGCTATCATGGAGCTAACAGTTTGATTATTGTAAGTATAACTTTAGAACACATGGTAACTGATTCAGGATCAAAAACGTTAGTGCAATTGTTATCAATGAATTGTTGCATTATTTGCTATCGGCTAAATGCCACAATTAATCATGATTATTTTTTTCCTAATACGTACATGTCAACTTGTACAGATTGTCAGTAAGTTATAAGGATTTTACGTCATTTTGCAGGTATGCGGACATATAGAGCAATCTCACATATTTTTTCAAGTCTTACTGATTTTTTCAAAACCTCATTTTCAAATTTATCTACATGTCAGAGCCTGCAGGATGACTTAAAAAACAATAAATAACATCAAACAGCCATCTTCCAACCTGTTCTGCTGCTAGAAATAAGTTTTGAACTTTTTCCGCTCTCTTTTCCTCCTAATATTACCCAACCCTACTCGGGACCAATATCAATATCAGTATTGATACTCCATCAAATGTTTTACCATTTACATTTAAAGCTTATCAAGCCAGTGAAACTTTTACAGTTATTTGTCCGAAGGTTGTTAAAAAGGGACATCTATAACAGGTAAGATATTAACTGCTGATGACTTAAAGAAATCTGAAATGTAGCTTTAAATGTAAGATGTTCAAAGAAGAAGATGAGAGTTTGACTCACAGAGTGGGTTTAGCTCTACAACGATCTGCAGCTGCAGGTGAAATTATTGCTGCTTTTTGTTTAATGAGTGAAAGGAGGCATGTGTTTAAGAAAAGCCTGACAGCATGAAGTGATTAATACGTACAGCGCACATTTGACCAAGGCGCATGCCGAATCTTTCCTCCCAGCAATGTCTTTATCTAAACAGCTTTTGGTCTGTATTACAAAACCAAAACGGCATGCTCTGATCACACGTCTGTAGCTTGATGATGAATTTGCATTTCTTCACCCGTGGTCCAATTTGGCTTTTCTTTGCCAGGACATGCCTTTCCTTAAATAAACTAAAACGTTGGAAGAAAAGACAGGCGAGTATGGACATACAATAGTGTCAGATTTGCCATTTGGGTAATCAGCATAAGCCTACTCGTGTAGTTTGAAACGTGTACATTTGAACAACTTTTTTTCTTGTGCATTTACAGAGCTTGTTTGCATAAATAGAGGTTAGTTTCCAACACATCTGAGACTCTCTGAGATCAATTTCATTATGCTGTCTTTAGCAGAGAACATCCTCCTCGCATGATTAGAGTTTTTACGTTTGCTGCTTTCTGATCATTCCCACATTTCCTGTTTGTTTCCCTGGCACCATCACTCAGTTCTGCGCTTGTCTGCCAGTTTGTGGTCCGAGTCGAGCCGAGCCAGTACATTTTTCTGCTCCATTTAGCGTCACCATGCAGTCTAATCTCATTCACAAAGAACCAGCACAGAGTCCAGTGACAGGCAGAGAGACTCGCTGCAGTTGTTGTGAAAAATAATGAAGCGTCTTTAACGAGGTTAGGATGTGTTGCTCCTGGACAAAGTCCAGGCTCGCTCTGTCAAGTTCAAGACCAGAGGGCAAAGAGCTGGCCTTGTCTGTGCTTGCTTTTGCTCTCACTTGATAGGCATATTTATTAAAGGAGTAGTCCTTTTATTTGCTTTCATGTGTCACCGTGTGACCCTTTAAGGATGAAAATTAACATTAAACTTTTAAACCTGAGTTTCTTTTTTAACTCATTGTTAAAACCTGATGACTCTATTTTAAATAAAAGTACTGACAGCTCAGTTTCAGAGTTTAATATTCTATCTATAAGGTTAATGTAGTCTCAAGCCACTGACCTAATAAGGCAGTTCCATCTTTCTATTTTTTCACAGGAGTTTAGATCATTTAAGTGAAGAATACATTTTGTAGTTCTTAAAGCTAAAAAGTAGATGCGTATTTGACAACCAGTCTGAGATGTTTCCTGTAAACGTTGTGAGCAAGTCTTCTATTTTAAATAGTGTTGCAATAATTTTAAGGTCCTATGATTGTATGAAGTTTTAGACAACTTATATCAACTTGTGAATTTTTTTATAAACACTGAAAATGTCTAAGCTAAGGACTTGAACAAATATATAGCCTATATAAGTTATATATATATAGCCTATGAGTAGTTTATTCAAACCACATTTTTCACAAGTCAGCACAAGTTGTCTAAAATATTATAATGTGACAGGATCTTTAGTCGACACTCGACTGTCATGCAAATACTAATAGTGAAAATAAATTTGATCGGAATCATTTTTGTGACATAAAAAGTATTTGATGCTACAACTTTAACATTACTTTTGACAATAAATATTGCAGTGCTATTTTATTTCTATAAACTGTTTTAATATTTTAGTCTTTTATAAGCAGTTGTATCTCTGTGCTTGGGGTTTTCTGTACATTAAAAAAGGACAATATGACAGAAGTGTATATTCACTTAAAGAAGAGCTCACACAACATAACATAAGGAGCAGTACAGTAAAAAAAAAAACACAAAAATGCAAATCTGTTTGTTAACGTGCTAGTATTTATGTTTCATGCATTTTAATGTTTTATGAAAGACTTATCTCCGATGCTTTTTATTTATCAAGAAGCAGGTGTTTCTCACGTAGCAGAATTTATCTGGCCCAGTTCTGGCCCACACAATGCACTAACAGTCAGCCAAGATTAGTGCTGAAACAATTCCTTGAATAATACGATCACGAAAAATCCTCAAGGCAAATTATCTGCCTCAAATTTTCATAAAAATACAAGTACTGTTATAATCAGCGCACTTTTGTCTGACCAGAATGTTATTTAGGTTACACAACGCTACAACGTTAGCGCTTCTGCTAACGGTTACTGTTGACATGTGTATACCAGGTGTTATATTTAGCTATAGAGGTTTAGAAGTGTTTAGAAGATAGTAGGATTTTCTTCTTTTTGCTGCTGCTTTTTATCACTTTGAAACCTGAAGCCTTCATTTATTACTGCTGTCATATTTGTCTATAGCTAGTCAAGACTAAATACTTCATTGCCTAAAATGGGAACCCTGCACCAACCTACTAATAAAATATGATCTTATTTTTACTATTAACAATAACAAGGGAACCCTATAGAACTCAAAACGCAACACCCAAATTTTATACTACACATTTTGTAGAAAAAAGATCACGTAAATCATCATGTAAATGAATTTACAGCATTTAGATTTTTCTGTGATTGTAAAAAATGGTTCAACGACAGAGGCGGCTCAGTTGAGCTGATGCCTCTCAGCAAGAAGGTCGGCGGCTCAAATCCTGGCCCGGGGTCCTTTCTGGGTGGAGTTTGCATGTTCTCTCCGTGCATGTGTGGGTTCTCTCCGGGTACTCCGGCTTCCTCCCACAGACCAAAAACATGACTGTTTGGTTAACTGATAACTCTAAATTATCCCTAGGTGTAAGTGAGAGAGTTGTTTGTCTCATTTGTCTCTATGTGTAGACCTGTGATGGACCTGCCCCTCGCACTGCGACTGATGGATATGGGCACCAGTGACCCCCATGACCCTAGAAAAGRAATAAACGGGTATAGACAATGGATGGATGGGTTCAATGACAGAGTGCTTTTAATTAATGCCTCATAAAATCTAACACACATAAATACAAGCAACTGGAGATTAAAATGACTCAAACACAACCGGTATATTAAATTTACTTTGATTGCAATAGGGTCATCAAGCAAGTGTAGGTTACCCCTTCACAGTATTAAATGTATTTGTCATAAAATAAGTAAGACAGTTTGTAAAAAATCATATTACTCAATTAATTGACAGAATAATCAATTGATTAATTGTTTACTAAAATAATCGCTAGCTGCAGTCCTAGCCCAGACATTGGTGGCCCACATGTGGTTTGTTAGAGGTGGTCCATTCATGGCATGCCACAACCATCTTAAAAACAGTGCTGTCGTTGCCAAACTTGGCTCATATCTGGTTGAGAAACCACTTGTTGCCCAGCAGTGGCAGATCTGACCCACACCTGTCTGCTATGTGGGTCTAGTTGTGATGAATTAAAAAAGAAAAAAAGTCTTATGAATGAGAATAAATTCTTGCAGATTTGCATATTTTACATTTTTCACATAGGACTGATAGGCTGCAAGATACATGTGTGCAGTATGGACTTCAATAAACTGCAGACTCCAAGTGTCATTTATCCACACTCTGCATGTCAATGACACATTTGGCCCCAGAATCCAACACCTGGTTTACGTATATGATGGTTGACTCAAATCTCAGCCAGGTCACTCTGGAGGCTCGTAAATCCATGCAAACATGTGAGGTTGTTTAGTTCCAACATCTGGAAACAGGAGCTGCTTTTCCTTCTAAATCCTGACAAATACTGAGACCGACGAGTCCGTCTGCACGTAAAACGTACCCAGAAGATGAACGGACAAACATCCGACCACCTGCACTTCTCAACCATTAAAAAAATAATAATAAAAAAAAAAAAATCTAGCACAGCAGATGAAAATGACCCAATAATTGCTTCCAGGGGTTCGTCCAAATGTTCTGCTTCCATCTGCAACTCTGCGTCTACCTGCTATCACCAAGAGAGTCCTCCAGCTGGCCGTTTGCTGACTTTGTTAGATAAAGCTTAGTCATTATGAAACTGTGTCCAAAACACCAGTGCAAATAATAAAGGGAACATGTTAGCAGCAAAATAGATTAATGACAGGAGATTAGAACAACTTGTGTCATTTTTTTTACTTTGCTTAGATGTGTGGATGTGGTGATAAACCAAACTGATTAACTGCAAATAATCTGTTATCTCTGTTAAGTAAAAGAAAAGTTGTTTTGGGTTATTTAATAGACAGGACATTTGAAAGACTTCTGATGAGATTAAGAGAGGATGCTGACTGTTTTCGACAAACTTATCAACCGCTCATCAAATCAGTTAAAAGACTCAACAGACGGATCAATAATGGAACAATAATGAGCTGCAGTTTTCTATTTTTAGGTGCTAGATGGTTCTCACACCACTGAGCCTGAGTCTGAAGACTGGGGAAGTAAAAAAAGACAGATCAATGTTGGTTTCATGACATAATTCCACTGACAAGCATGTAGGAGCTCTTCAGACAACTCATATACAGTATAACATATAGCATGCATCCTGTTCCAAAGTCCTCCGTGTGCACAATAATGCACTTCAGCAGCACAAAGCATGTCCACAGGCCTCTCAGCAGCAGTTCTTTACTTAATCGCCTATTCTTTCTCATCGTTGGAGAATCTGTTTCCCCCATTCAGTGGCACTTTGCAGCCAGCTTTGATTGATTGTCTGTTAAACCGCCTGAGCCTGAGAGACAAACTGCCAGGAAGCTTTTCAATGTGACTCTGAATAGAGCACAGAAATGGAA
>NW_013952438.1:2277684-2287297 GCF_001266775.1 Austrofundulus limnaeus
CCACTATATGCAGCCCAGATCAGGCTAATTAGAAGGGATGTGTAATTTGAAGGAAAGCGTTTGGCACTAAGCTGACCACATTTCACCCCCGCGTTCACCCTGAGTACAGTTTGGAATGTGAGACCTGGCAGTCTTTCATGAGTTTCATCTACACTCAAACTAGGATTTCAAAAATAAAAATAAAATAAAAAAAATTAAATGGAGTAATGAAGTGAAAGTTATGTGAATTCTTGTCCTTCTGCACACCTCAGTGGTTTGCCTGAAATAGAAGAACATTAGAGTGAATACTGAGGAAGGTGGAGCGATAATCTACGAGATAATACAACCCACGCAGACGTGTCAGTCAAAAGAAATGGAATGAGCTACTCGCTTTTAACCAAAAACACCAAACATTAATGATGTTATAAAGGCAGTGCTTTGATTTTCCATGTATTTTTGTATTTATTTACTTTTTTTTATTGTGGATGATTTAATCTTTTGTTTATATTTAAAGCTGCAGACCAGCGGTGACCAAATCTGGTCATTGAGGGTCATTTCTATTCATTTTATAGTTGTGTCCCTGCTCCAACACACCTGATTCAATGGCTGAATTTCCTCTTTAGCATTTTTTAAAGTTCTGCAGAAGACTGTTAGTCATCTATTTGTTCAAATCAGGTGCAGAGAAACATCAAAACCATGCAGGACAGTGGCCCTCGAGGACCAGGATGAGATATTATTGCTGCAGGAGAATCTCTTTTCATTCACTTGAGAAACCTTACATTGAGGCAGTATTTCATATTATAAACTAAAACAAATGAAACTTACCACCACTTTTTAATTAATTACAAACCTTGGCCATTTTTAAGTAATATTTTCTATGAAAATTATGAACAATAATATCCTACCTGTTGCAGGCGTCATTTTAAACAGCCTCAGTTTGCAGAAATAGAGTTTATGTCCAACATATCTGGACTAACAGACAGTGCAAAACACAGCCAACACCAATGCATTGATGAACCAAAGAGACAACAGGCAGGCAGGTACAAAAACCCGCAAACATATTAAACAAAAAGAAAAAAAGACAGGTGGCAACAACAGGAAGCATGAGCAACAACAATGACTTTTAAGAATCTGACAACTGAACAAGAGAACAAGGAGTACATGTAACTGGGTAAAGTGATTATAGATGAGTGCAGCTGGGATTGCAGACACCTAATTATGTGTCAAAATGGGAAAATAAAACCAGGAACGTAAAAACAGCAAACCACACTGTTCACTTATAGTGATGGATATTGTGTCCTATTCAGGAAACCAGGGTTTAAATCCCATCTACTATAATATGTATCATCATATGTATAATCAGTAAAAATATTTCCATTTGTAACAAAAAGTGAAACTAAAATTGATAAACACTACATGTGTTGTCTTATTACTGGGAGCGGTAACACGATTTTATGTCATAAAATCTGGATTAAAAACAGAAGTTTGCACTACTTTAAAACAAGGAGGAGGAGCTGCACCACCTGCTCCTGGCTGGGATGATGACAGAATGGATAACAGGTGTGAAGTAGAACAATACATGTAAGCTGAAGAAAACATGAGCAGGAGAAACAAAAATAATAATAAAGAGACAGAAAAACACAGGAAGCTAAACTCCACATGTAGCTTTTACTTTGATTTTAATATTTCATTGCCTGTTTTACAGATCATCCCTTCGGCTGCTTTCAGTGTGCTTCACAAATGGTTTGAATTAAATTTGAAGTAAACCAACAGGAACATTGGCATTACAATATCTTAGCTTAGGTTTTAATTGAAGCCTTTGGGAAAGGAAGATGTGATGCAAAGAGGAAGATGCGCCATCAGCTGAACAACAAGCCACCAAACTGTGATGGAGTGTGACCACACACACGCAGGGCAGGAGCATGTCAGCCTGTGTCATCCTGCTGGAGATGACCGCAGGAGGCCACATATCTCACAGAGCCTGTCGTGTCATGCAGAGAAGTTGCACCAGCTGCCATTTATGTGGTCGGTTTGTCACCCCATGTGACTGTCATCCTCTAATCCAGAATTAGACCTGCTTTCTTTTTTATCTTCCCATTTTAATTGTATCTGTCAACCATGTGGCAAACAATGACATATAAAAATCAAAGGAATGCCCAGCCTGCTTTTCATTTTGCCCATAAATTCACCAAGTATCCCCAACCACCCCTGGTAATATTGCAGAGTCAGGTGCAGACGGAATGTAGCCGTGCGTAACGCGTCCCTCCACGGTCCGATAAGGAAACGCACAGCGCTGAGATGTAGATGAATCATGATAACGATAATAAACCAAGGACTACAGCAGATGGATACATACGCAGAAGAAGGGAATCTTAAACGACTCCACTCCTGGTAAAAACAAAACAAAACCTATGGCATTGGGACATCCCACTTCTTCCTCTCTGTGCGCGCACACACGCGGAAAATCTTGGCAAATCTAAGACAGAGAGAACCCGATTGTCTGGTCTGATTATGTCCCAGGCAGAAATCCAATCGCCCCCTTTTCAAAGAACACAAAAGCAGACCTACCTGGTAATCTCGAAGCTGCAACCCTTCCGAAGGAGCAGAGCTCTCTTCCGCATGATGCCTTTGTCCCTGCCGAGGTACACATTTTTATCCGAATTCATGGGTGCTGGACGGCCGGGGTGGCGAGCAAAAACAGCAGCGTTTTCTTCTTTTCAAGGACAAAAAAAATAGATATAAATAAAAAAGATCTTCACCTGAAAGGAGGGAGGAAAGTGAACTTGTCCGCTTCAGGCAAAAAAGAAAACCCAGCAGAGTGTGTTTACAGGAGCATGTCCTCAGGATGGTGGTACTTCCATCCGGTCCCCTGCTGCAGCTGTCCCCGCTCGGAGCGGACTGCGCCAGGACTCTCCTGATCTGTGGAGCTCACACAGAACGGTGCTCCTTCAGCTTCAGCCCGACACTGAGTGGCTGGCTGCTGGCCAGTGACTTCATGAGCCCGAGCCCAGAGGAGGAGAGACAGAGATGTGGAGATTAACAGTTAAAGAGTGGGTGGGCGCGCGCGCGCGCACCGGCGAGCGTAGGGGACACGGAGCGCACCCACCTACGGGGAAGGAAAGGGTGAGAACTGAAAGTGTAGGTTAGTGGTGTTCTGGGTTAAAGTCAGAAATGGAGTACTTTTAATGAGTTTAACATATGGAACATGGGTTTGTTTTGTTTGCATGTTCCGTTAAAATGATAGATCCTTGTTTTATTGTGTACAATTTTACCAGCTCAGCTGTCTGACCCTAAACAACAAAAGCAAACAAAATATTTAAGGTGCAAATATATCTTACATGTTACTGCAATACAAATAGTCACTGAATAAAAGAAAAGATTAGCACCTAGAAGAAATACTGTAGTTTTTTATCTTATAATATTATTATTTTTTGGATGCAATTTGCACCAAACAGACCAGAGGGGTTTAGAGCAATAGTGTTATCAGGCAATTGCAGGAGCATCTGAGCACCAAAGGGCATTTTTGGGCATTGTAAGATCTGGACCAGGCTGGGTTCAAACCAGAGTTCTGCATATTTAATTGCAGATTAACTTTTCTTGAATCGTTTGCAGCAACTGTAATGTTTTTTTCACATCAGTTCAACAATACAGCAAGCTACCAACAACAAGATTACATTAGCTACCATCAGCTTACCATCCCCTGTCTTTTTGCCCACTTGTCGTCATGCAGTTCATCAGTGTCCTCCTTTAAATGTTTTTCACCTCTGTGGCTCCAGTAGAGAAGCATTAAGTGTCTTACACAGTCTCAGTCCTCCTTGTGATCCTTCCTGATTTTCTTGGCTGTCTCAACAGGTCTTAAATTTACCTTTTTTTTTTAACCCAAGCCTCTTGAGTCCCCACTTTGCAGAAGGGGTTTCAAACACTACAGATCGTGACAGACTGTGGCCAGGCCAGGCCTTACCCCCAACTTACACAGGATGCAGGGGTCTAACTCACGCAGTTAATATGCAACCTTTATAATGAATGAGAGCACACTGGCTCTGCGCAGTGGTGCACAGCGGTGGTGGTGGTGTGCACACGATGATTTGCCAATATTAGATTTAATTCTATTTCTGGATGCCGGGGCTGCCCCGTAATCAATCCACAAAGATCACACAGCACCAACAGGAAAAAGAACGAGCACAACATTTGTATCCATCCATCCATCCATCCATCCATCCATCCATCCATCCATCCATCCATCCATCCATCCGTTTTCTGTACACGCTTTTTCCTTTTCAGGGTCGCTTGGGTCACTGGTGCCCATATCCAGCAGTCACAGTGCGAGGGGCGGGGTACACCCTGGACAGGTTGCAAGTCCATCACAGGACAACATTTGTATTTTCAAAATAATTCACCGAAGACAGATTTATTTTGTCAAAATCATAGCTATATTAATAACTACATACATATATTTATACACAAATGCTGTCAAAATGTATCGTGCTGTTTGGGAAGCAAATGGCAACGTGTAGCGCGCTGCATGCACACATAATACACATGGATTTTATTTTGAAACCAGAAGTTTGAAAAACACAAAGGCAATGCAGTTTTAACTGTGTTTGGAGTCCGTCTTTCACAGAATTAATTCTTTTGCTCTATTATTGCATTTATCGATGAGTTTATTGTGTGATTCTGCATTTCCTGCACATGCTTCTCAGAGCTCATCTGAGCTTTGCACCTTAGCGGACGCAAGGGTGGAATTTAATGGTGGCAAACTGCGCAGCGGAGCGGAATCGCATGTAGTGTATGTCGGGGGATACAATACATTGGACAATGTTATGAGCACATGATATGGTTTGATAGGGGTCAGACTGTGGATCTGCATGAGGTCAGGTGGTGCAATCCTTCAGCATGTTTGGCCCATAAATACCACAAGAGCCAAAACCAACAGAGGAAGTGAAGACATCAATTGACAGTATTTAAGCTTTTAGTTGCCCAACACAGACGCATTAAGGGAGGACTGTCATATTGTGCATGAAGTACAGAACCACAACATTCACCATACATGGGTACTGGATCCTTTACAAAACCTTGTGTCATCATTCATTGTCTCTACAGCTGGCATTTGGACTTTGGGTTCAACGTATTCTCAAGCTTCAAATAACAGCAGAGCAGACGGCTCTGTTTGGACTGGTGCCATAACTGAGAGGACTGGACTGATGATGAGTGGTGTTGTGTTCAGTGATGAATCTCGATAGTGCATTACTATGATTGATCTTTGTGTGGCTGTGCCGATGGGAGAAGTTTAATCCTATCAACGTTGTGGAGAGGCACTGACAGGAAGTCTTCAGGTATGACTTCAGGTCACCTCTGGTAGTAATCTGGGAAAGCCTGATGGCACATCATAATGTCAGTGACTTGCTATGTCTGCATGTCTTAAGACCTGATGAAATCTGGTCTCATTATTGCAGTCGCATGATAGTGTGTCAATTTGTACACAGCTTTGAGTCTTCAGCTCCTTGTCACAACCTGCCGGGGGAACCTTTCACTCCCTCTGCGTACAAAATTATTGTGTCATTGGTCAGAAGTTTGTGGGCGTGTTTGTTTATGCTGAATGTGTTGTGATGCTGCATTTTGCTTCAACTACCTGCTTTTGTTGTACTAGGAAGCAGACTTTTATAAAGATCGTTAAACAGCCAAAGACTCATGAGTGGAGATAAAACAGACATTGTGCAAAGAAGACACAAAAACTGTGGAGCTTTAACCAGGAAAGATTTGTGACCAAAATAACAATGGATGTCTGAGGGTTTTTTTCCCTGGAGGGAAGACGCCACCTGGAAGAAACTCCTTGCAGCGACATATCCACCTCAAACAGCAACCTGTTGTGGTCTTTTAACACTATAACAAGTCCCATCCACATGTCTCACGTTGATGTCTTTCCCTGACCAAATCAGCTCAGACATAAAGTTTGACTTGGCGCCAATCTGCCCCATTTCAAGTGTCAGTTAAAACAGATGGGGCAACTCATCACAAACATAAAACACCACTCTGTTCTGCACAGGATCCCTGCTTGTATCCAGTGGGAGGTGGCACTAGACCCTGACAGGACCAGCAGTGTTCACGCTACCAACACCTTTTGATCTGACATTCTCATGCAAAACGGTCACTTGACCTTTAAACGCACGCAGTTTCATTTTTTCCCGTCACTCGGTCTGCTCGCTTAACTTGTGTGTGAGTTTAACTCCAAATTAGAAACCGTCAAATATGGGCGTGAAAGCAGCTCTTTGACACAATCGATTCTCCGTACTCAGAAGCAGCTGGTCTGACCACATCACTTTCTAAAGTCAACCCTCTAAACCACGCATTTGTGTTCATGTTTAGTTACTCAGCCATTGTGACGAGACAAATTATGTAAACACTGAGGGCTCTGTCAGACTGTCTGGTCAGACTGTTGCACCTTTTATGCCTTCTCTCTTCTGTTGGTGAGGTAAAGAAGAGGAATAGGAGCGAAGTTGGTTCATCCCTGAGCCGACAAGGAAAATCAGAAAACACTGTCCGGACCCAGCTCTCTCAGAACGTCAACATGTTAGTGACTGTGCCGTCTTATGCAGCCTCACTGCTGCCTCTTTTGAACTGGAAGTATTACCCTCTAATGTCTGAAGGGGGATACTCTTTGAGTCATATTTCTTTTTTGCATGCAGTTATCTTTAGACCTTTTCATTTTTTAATGGACCTCCTAAACCCCAAAGACACCCCATTTATTATTTGTTATACATAAACATTTTAGTGTATTTCTTGGCACAAACTTGTTTTTTTTTCTTCCTTTCCTCTTTCGAAGCATTCGACAAATTAAGGGGCATGTCACTGATGATGAAGAAATAAATAAACTAAATAAACTAACATTTGGTTCCGTTTTCTACTGAAGTGATACAAAAAAAGAAAAAAATTAAGGGGCACGTTGTTGAGATGTGTCACAGCAGCATATTGCAAACTGTCCCTGGGCTGTAATAAATGTCCGTCAGCCGCAGACAGCTCTGCTTCAAATCTGAAGAAGCAGCTGCAAACTCAGCAACGGCAGCACAACAGTGGATGTGACGCTCAGTAAGGACGAGAATGATGCTTGTGCTGCAGTTCTGTAGCATTTGCTCTGGTTACATATGTCAACTGAGGGGAATTTGAAAAGTTTCTTGTTGGTTATATGGAGGCAATTTTGCATCTTATTACAGTATGTGCACATTGCTACATTTTTTATTGCAATTAAATGAAAATACCTTTTTAAACATTTTCACTGGAAATTGACGACAACAGGTAGAGAAACTTCCAGTGAGCACATCTGCAGGTTATGTGAACAGATTAAACTTGGATTAAACTCGATTTTCTCCATGTCTCTGTAAGAAAATTCGTGTTCAATAAACTGAAGTCAATATTAAAAACACCATTGTTAAATAAATTGATTTGTAGAAGGACTCGAACCATACAACACCAGAATTCTGGATCTGAGTGAGGTTTATTGTCACTTGAGCTGACAGGAAACCACACTGGCGAAAAACCAGGAAGTTCATCAATTATACAGGTTCTTCAATGCCTGCGTTCACCCCCTACTGACCTACGGCTGAATCACAGGCATTCAGACAAAATCCTCAGCTAATGTCATCACAACGTTTAATTATGTGTTGCCACAGATATTTCGGACATGTAACTAATCTATTATCAATCAAAACATAATAGATTAAACACTGTCAACATTACAAAAAGGAAAACCTACTAATATAGTGTTGTGCTTTTAACATCAGTACTAACCTCTAACAACTTTAAATTTCTTCATCTCTACAGCGTAATCTCACCTGTGGGAAAGTTTGTTGTGAGATAAAACCATTCCTTTTGCTTCAAACCTCTTTGCCTGAAAGTTATTTTTTTCAGCAACAACAAAAGAATGAATAAACATCTGGAAATTAGTTTTTCACAAATAAAAACAGAGTTTTTATTGGAGTCTCAAATAGCTCACAACTACTTGACAAACACCTGCAGGTTACAATTACTATAGGGATGAGAAATAAACAGTGGCGGAGAAAGTACTCAAACACTGTACGTGAGTAAAAGTACAGTTAAACAGACAAAAATGTACTCTAGTAAAAGTAAAAGTACCACATTAACATTTTTACTTGAGTAAAAGTAAGTACTTGATTTTAAAAATACTTAAAGTATTAAAAGTAAAAGTACTTGCTTAATGTATTCCCTAATGGTCTACAGTATCATGAAGTGTGCCTACTGTATGTATATTTTTAATACATCAATGGTGACCTTTTAGTGAACAATGCAGCAGATGATGCATGATTTTTTGTTCACCCTCTGTGACACTGTTCACACTTGTGATTCTGTGCATCATCACAGATTGTGACAACAGCTACAGAAGCTGTAAATTCGACACTGTACTTTGTCAAATCTCAACAAGTCATCTTTTGAACCAGTTCACTTGAATAAGTCTTTTAAATAAGGCCATGAGCGGTGCATTTCCTCCGTGGTGGAATCCAGTTTGGGCGTGCTGCTGCTGATGTGGAATCACTCCGCTTTTCCTAAAGGAGGGTCTAATGGTACTTACCTGCTTCGCAGTGGTTCAATGGACCAATTACAGCAATCCCCCCTCGCCGTTGATTACTTTCAAACTAAACAAACAAACAAACAAAAAACTGTAATGCGACATGATATGAATGTAATTTGTAATTCAACGCATTACAGAAACGGAGTAGAAAGTACAGATACTTAATGTAAAATGTAGTGGAGTAAAAGTCAAAAGTACCCATGATGAAATCTACTTAAATACAGTACAGATACATGAAAAAGTATTTAAGTACAGCAATAAAATGCTTGTATTTTGTTACATCCCACAACCTGAAACAAATAGTTTCAATATTAAACTAAATTCTGCATATTCAATTACAAAATGTAAAACTCAGAGGCAGCTATATTTTTGTGAGCCTGGCTTTAGGATAGTGAGCTCAGTGTAGGATCTGCAGCAGATTGAAGAACTTTTTAAAACCTCACGCCAAACACCATCTGAATGTAACAATCTCAAGTCTCCCATGTGAGTGAGTCACATTTTACGGGCCGAAAACGGTGGTGTGCAAAACCCACTGATGATGTCTTTGATTTGAATGCTTTAGCTAAAAATGATTAGGCCTGCTGTGTGAACTGGATCAGATCCTCCAAGGCAATGTTTCAAAAACAAGTGCCGATTTGATCAGTTGCAGAAAGGCTGCGTGCAGTGAACTTTCAACTGTACCACATCTTCTGGAAGAAAAAAAAAACAGCTCCACCTTGGTCCTTTTGATGAAACTCTCTTTAAAGGACAGTAAACAAAGCTTAAACAGGATACTAAAAAACATCCACAAATCCAACTTAAACCCTCCTCAATACATCGTAATCTGCACAACGATCTGAACCTTCTGAATTTTTTAAAGAGGAGAACTGAGACAAACCAGCAGCGTCAGTTTTTTTGATTAATAAACACTGGAGGGGTCGCTGCTTGTAGGCCGCACGGTTCGCTGTTTCTATCCAAAACAAAAGCAAAGTGAGCTGATCCCTGCCTCATATGTCCGCACACACACACACACACACACACACACACACACACACACACACACACACACACACA
>NW_013952438.1:2287402-2293135 GCF_001266775.1 Austrofundulus limnaeus
CACACACACACACACACACACACACACACACACACACACACAGTGTAAGCATGGCAGCTCAGTGTTTAGATGAAGAATTCTCCCTACATGACTCACAGCTGTTTTTAAAGACAAACTGGGCTGTGTTTCTGGACGCTTGCAGGAACTACGGTTTGTGACTCAAACCTTTCGAGTCATGGTGATTTAACAGCTCTGTGCAAACACATCCCCGATGATTAGCAAATCTTTTGAAAACACAAATATGTAAAGTGGATTTGTTGCAAGGCAGTGAGCTTAAGCAGAATGTGTGAAAGGTTTTTGTTGATTTGCTAAAATGGCACACGTGATCTCGCAAATCTGCTACCTGCAGCGGTCCTTAATGAAACTCTCAGCATATTCCAGCTAAATCTGGTGCTTTTACTTATGTGGACTGCAGTGAGGGAAAGTTAGCTTATGCTAAAGTACATTTATGCATGTCAAAATTTAGGATTTTATAAAACAGAATCCGAGGACAAAATAATAATCATAATCTGACCCTTGTCTGGTTTTGAAATTACGTAGATAAATAACATATTTTTAAATGTATTTATTTAACCTTTATTTAACCAGACAGAGCCCACTGAAACCACAGACCTCTTTTTTCAAGGGTGGCCTGGGCCTGAATGCACCATAAACATGCATCTTTGTTTCTTTATACAACATGTCACATATTTAACTAAATCCAAGCCAAAACCATAGAGTTAATATCACTAGACTGAGCTTTACCTATCCCATCCACTGTTACTATCAGTGACATCAAAGAGGAGCAAAGATGGCATCTAAAGAGGGCGACATCTTCCAGCCGACATAGTGACTATTCCATTACCAGCAAGCCCAACTGGATCTGTGCCACAAATTATGTGATCTTTTAACGATTAAAATAGTCGTTAAAAGGCCAGTATTACGTGTTTATCAGGCATATAGTTCAATTCCACCAAAATAAAGAAACTATGTCACGTTCAGTTAATACAAAAATGATATAAATCAAGATTAATTCAACTTCGCGTCATGGCTATTTCTGAACTCCTTGAAATTGTCCTCTGTCTCTTTAAGAACCTCCTACCGCTTCTGTCCCACCCATTTCTGCACATCATCACAACAGCTTCATGCCGTTTACAACCGGTCTTAGGAATGTTGTATTTTGTTGTAATAATAATAAAAAATAGAAGCAATATTGTAGAGTAACAGTTTTGGAAAACAGCAACTCAGGATGCAACTGAACCTTATCGCTGGACCTGGAAAGTATTTTACAACTTCCAATATTGAATAATTTGTGATGAATTGTGCTATAATTCAGCACACTCTATACCAATATGCTACAGAAGCTCCATCTATCCATATATCCATATTTTTACCGGCTCCTTCCTTTCAGGGTCATGGGGGTCCTTGGTGCCCACATCCAGCAATTAAAGACTAAATCTGCTTGTGAAATGAGACATTTTCCTGTTTCTCTTCTAGTGGTGCATCCATAACCCTTACAGCTTTCTAACATTTTTATGAACATAGCTAGATTACATACACTAATATATTAATTAGTCATAATCAATATTTATTTATTATAAATTTAACTCAAACCTATATCATTAATAGATTTTGCAATTTTCACACAATCAGCCCTTATTGTTTGCTGTTGTGTCATTATCCACAATAACACTAAATCCAGACACCTACCCGGGTCTGGTTGGTGCTGCCACTGCTACAGTAGATCACATAGTCTCAGTCAAGACACACTCCAGCTGCAATATATGACCTCCTTGGCCAAAACCCAAAAGAAATGAATGAAATCCAATTGGTTTAAGGAACCATCTTTCAAAGCAAGAATTTGAAGTAATTTAATGGGACCTTAAAAATCTCTTGTGCACATCTGTTCCGAGTACAAGCTGAAGGTTCATCAAGGTCGTTACTACCAAGGCTTGGTGGAAAAAGAGAGGTGACCTGTTAGATGGCTGCCACAGCTAATGAACCTCTGACAACACAAAAACATCTATAATTTACACAAAATGTCTAAAACCCACATGATGTGCTGTATTTTATGAGGTTGCGTTTTTCACATTTTGAGTAAGATGACTTTTCCATCATGTCCTAATCCTTATATAAATGTATAGTTTCATGTACTATAATCACACTGATTTTACAGATAGTCCAAATCAGCGTTTGTACAAATAAGCAGCAATATAAGCATCTGTTTTAATTCTGGTGTAAGAGTGAGCTTAAGGTGAATTAAGCTTTTCCCACATCTCTCATACACAAGGTTATGAGGAAACTTTTACCAAGGCATTTCTCATTACTTGTTAATATCTCTGCGAAGTGAAAAGTGACACAATCAGTGAACGTTCAGACGAGTTCAAGTTGATTCATAAAAGACTATGCAATCATTTATTTCACAAAATGAACAGATCATAAGTTACACTTGATTGTGGTTATTCCTGTAACAAGCGTCAGAGTTAAACGAGATAAAACCCGCATCCGAATTTCAATTCACATCAATTCAGATTACCTTTAGAACAGTAAAACGTAGTTCTGATGTTAACAACCAAACAATTTTACTGGCACTTTTAGCTTAAGTTTTGGCAAATTAAGGACAAGGAAAGGAGGAAAGTAAGATTAGTATGTTACTACGACTTTTACTTTTATCAAAGTGTGGGTCAACCGGAACTGCACGTCTTTTCTAAGCTCAGGTTCCACATGAAACGTCACTCCGAACACATCAGCTTTTACCTGATGATGGCTTCTTAAGGCACCCTCGGGGTCGGAGGCAAGCCAGCTCCGACCCCGACTATGTCGGCTCGCTTACCGGTCATTGGCGAACAGATGTTTTTCCAGGTAACTTTCGTCTGTTTCAGTCCAAGCCAGAAAAATTCAAGCCGTATCCGGTTCCTCCTTCCAAAATAAAATCTCCCCTCGGGAGTTAAAAAACACACTTAGAGGCTTGAAGCCTCGATTTGAAACCACAGGCAGGCGTGCCGGGTCCCTGGCTGTGAAGTCTTCCCTAGTTAGCTCATGGGATCAGACTTAAAGCCAAACTGGGGTTTCTCCAGAGAGAATCCCAACTATCTTCCTAGGTTGGAATCAGGAAGAAGAGTGTGTCACTCAAAGCCGTCCGGGTTAGTAAAAGAAACGGTTGAACATTGGTTCCGCCCTCAGGCTTAGAGATGAGTCAGAGAAAGAAAGAAAAATATTTGCCAGCCGGCGCCAGCCCAAGGTTAAAATTCTGTGGTTGTTCAACAACATGATATGATAACCTCTTTTCAGCTTTCTTCTGAAATACTAAGAGAAATCACTGCAAAACATTTATGATGATTAATTAACATTTCTGTTTTATAATCAGTTCTGAACCTTCTGTTAGTCCAGATAAATGAAAGATTTTCTCAGGAAAATATATATTATAAATAAATAATATTAAATATATTAATAATAACTATATTACTGTGTTCACAGTATGATTTTCATAAAAACACAATGAAAACATTGTAATCAGATTCTCTGATTTTTTTATACCATTATAAATCTTTAAGGCACGATAAAAGAAAAGAAGTGGTTCCACTTTTCCTGTGACAGGCATTATCATGATTTAACAAATGCATAAACATTCTCAGTTAAACAACAAATGAATCACGAACAGAAGAGAATGTTCTGTCCATTATCTGACTAAAAGAACTGAGGAGTTCTCTTCCACGGTTAGAATGACCTGTCATGGCCTAAATAGAGTTCAGTTTGTGACAGAGTTCCTGTCCTCTCGTCAGGCCTGTCCGAGGCCTGCTTCGAGGCAGTAAATCTTGTTTCTTCACTCGAGGTGACCCCTACACTGTTATATCCGTGCCTTTAGCACTAATGTCTTTTGACCACTGATGAAAAACAGTAAAATAGGCTGAAATTACTACCCGATCAGGTKAGGTTCTGAAGCCAGTCAGTAGCTTGCTGTTCTTCTCTTCGCTGAATGGTGCACACTTCAAGGCTTGAATAACATGGTTCCCAYCATGTCGGACACGAGCATGCTCATCAAAACCAGTAGCTCCAGTTTGATCCTCAACCGAAAAACAGGGCACGGCTGATATTGATCCAAATAGGCAACAGGGAAGCTGGTATGCCTCACTTGTTAGATTAGTCGCTCCGTCCCGGCTCCCACCGCCACGCATCCAGGCCGGCAAGTCCACCCCAGGCGCTCCGTCCAAACACCAGGGACAATCCGAGGGCCGAGGGACTCCACCCACATCCGCCACTCCACCGAGACACGCCGCAACAGCAGCAAGCCGGAGAAACCAGCCCATCCGTCAAGGTAGATGATATTTACCAAAGTTAGGAAAACTTATGGTCGATGCTTGTATACACGCCATAGGACGCTTGTGTGCTGTTGTTTTTTGAAAATGATGTCCGTCATTTACGTCTTTGATCTTCCGTTTATGTAGCATACAGAGTAACAGCAACACTAAAGCTGAGGTAAATTTGGTCAAAAACAGACCTGCAGATGCCTGTAAAGCCAAATGGGATGTATTTTCCTGCAGCGACACTGCACAGCTACATACATCTGCCGCCACCGCCGCCATCTTTTTTTGTTCCTTTCAAAATAAAATTGTAAAAAGAAAACAACCATATCATTTTTGTTTGTTTGTTTGTTTGTTTGTTTGTTTGTTTGTTTGTTTGTTTCCAAAGCCTAAATGTAAAAATGTAAACTCAAACAAATAAAAAAATACACCGTGTTTGAATGTTTCACTTAGCTAAATCCAAAATAAAATATATGGTTGTTATAATAACATGTAGCGATGCTGGAAATGATGGAAGTCTTCAAAGAACAATAGTTTGTAGAGGCTGGAAAAAGAGTGCGTAAATCATTCCTTAAGATATTGGCAATGGCTGTACTTGAACTTTATCTTTCAGAACTTGGAATATTAAAGCAATTTTGTTCACAGTAGGATTGACTTCCTCTTGTCCATTTCTAAAGTGCTCTATGAAAACATAACACCATATTGTTGTTGTTGTTTTTAATTTAGTTTTAAAACAAAAAAATGAAAACCACACAATTATTTGTATTTCTCATTTTATTTTGAAACGAAGAAGCCAAAGAACAAACCATACACGGATTGACCAGGTGCACGGCGTTGTCCAAAGTTGTCGCACATAAAATTACATCACGTATAGATTTGTGCATTATTGATATGATGGTCCCTGCCCAGATGCTACACTCTGCTCAATGCAAGCACAACATGGACCAGGGTATAATAAGCTCAGGCTGACTTGTGGTCAGGAATGGCCTTATAATGCAACAATGCCATAAAAGGCCCAGGGCAGGATGGTGTGGTAAAGTCAATCTGCCACTGTTGTGGGTCTGATCCACAAATATGAGGGGACACAGATCTGTAACTGTTGATTCATATCAGGATAAGCAAGCATCACAACTTGATGATGTGACCTGGGGATGACATATGATCTGTGAAACCATGTTAACACCACTGAACTCCACTCTACTCTTATTCTCTAGTCTTACAATGTTGGCTTTGCTTAGAAACGCTCACATTTTGTTGGAGATGTCTTTCTCTGCTGGTGGTTTGTGAACACAGGGCAGCTCAAAGAGGGGCTTGTTTTTGTGACCACGTCATTGAACTGTAGCGTTGACAGAGCCTAGAGTTTAAAGTGCTGTCAAAACATGATGAAAATAGTTACATTAAGTTCTCAGGTTCGAGTCTCTTCATCTCTGGTCTCTATAAGCATACATATATA
>NW_013952438.1:2293274-2299334 GCF_001266775.1 Austrofundulus limnaeus
CTTGTATCGAACAATACAGATTATTAAAATTTATTTTATCAGCTCGTCTTCTGAAGATGCTCTGTATTGAAGGGTCAGTGGATCTGTGTTCGACTACTCCACAGAGGCTGCATTTTCGAGCACAGATCCACTGAGAAACTTGCTGTTTCAGCAACATTTAATTTGAAAACTGTATTTTGAGGTTAAACACATGTTCATAATTAATTTAAATAAATTACAAGTTAAAAAGGGCATGAACATTTCTCTTTTGTTGTATTAAAAAATATTGAACCGTGAGACTAAAGTGTCGAAGCGAATCGTGAATTTTCTTTATCGTTGCACCCCTAACATATACATATTTTTTTTTATAAATGTGACATTATATTAAATGAGGAGGAGTTCAGAATTAGAAATACAGATATTTCACATAATGATAATTTCCTAAGAATATAAAATGGCCACATTCTTTATTGGCCACTGAAAAGAAGCATTATGGGCTCTTTACTCCATCCTGTGTACACTGCTACACTTTACAAATGATCAAGTTTGCAATGAACTTAGTAAAAATCTACAAATATCCTGAGACTCAGTAAAGACAAATACCAGTCTTGGGGGGAAAAAAACAACAATTTTCATAATTTTACAGCTCTGTTCTCAGATTTGGTTTTAAACTCTACAAAGCCATAAAAGTTTAAACTAAAATCAGGAAAACTGATAACAAAACACTAATCCTTAAACAAAAAAGTATAAAATACATTTTTTACATTAAACATTCTCATTTGATAGGAGTTTATAAAATGTGACAGTTTACATGACATTTATAACAAACTTGTAGTTTGACGTTGACGCCGATGTTGTGCAACACATTAATGTGGATCTCATTTTGCTCTGGAATGCCAATAAAACCTTGAACCATTAAACAAATAGGTCTCATTTTTAACATGTGTGAGTCATGAGGGAAGGAATTTGCTGCAATCTTAGCCTGAACTCGGAGCAACATGGCAGAAAGTGACGTCTAGACAAATCTGTTTAATTTGATCCGAAGAGGAAAGTTCTGTGTGGAGTTTTAATTGGTAAAGAGATGAGAAAGCAGTCCAACATGACAACAGGTCAGAAGGCAACATTTTTAAAGAGCAAACGCCTGAACGAGGCACTGGAGGAAGGGAGCGAGGAGTGGGAAGATGAGGGCAATAAAATTAGAGATAAGGAGTTGAGAGACCTGAGGGTTTGGGAGCTTTGTGTGCAGCTGTGAGCAGTTTCTGAAATATAACCTTTTAGAGCCTTGAAGGAGGTCTGAACTGATTTTGTTGAACAGACTGGCTTCTAGAGAATATTAATCAAATTTAAATCATACAGATTTAAACACAGACAATCAAAACAATTGTTTTTACTGGTTATTTTCAGAAGGGATGGCTGCATACAATGTAAACAACAACAAAATCTGGTTCTCTGTAAATCAGCTAAACTCATAGTAGCACAAATACGTCCCATTTGGTTGTGTTTTGAAGAAAAGAAACCCATTTTGTTGTCAGCAGTACATCTCAAAAATAATTTAGCCTGGACAATATACTGTACATAGTATAGTGCTATACTTCACCTCCAATTTTAACAATACTCACTTTTTTGTCTTTGCTCCTTCTCAACATATTCACAAAGGTTGTGACACAAGCCAAGACACAAATATACAGTATGTCTTGGGTTGAACTATTCAATGCGGAAGATGATCAATTCAAATGGTTTGTGAACGTAGAACAGAGCTTTCTGCACTGAAGCAACAATGTCTGACACTTCTTAAAAGAGAGGAGAAATACATTTTCTGACATGCCTGCTCCTCATCCTCTGTGTCATCTCCTGAAACGCACTTCCCACGAGTTCTCAGGTGATTGTATTAAACTAGTTTAAACGTGTGTCCTAAACAGCTTTTACCAGTTATTAATTATTGTGGGCAGTTTTTCCTCTAAATGTATACAGAAAACCTTTAAATGGGGACAAAATGAAGAGAGACATGGTTTGGATGGTAGAGCATCATCTCCTTCGAAAAGGCTTTGACAACTGGATGTGCAGAAATCGTTTTGCTGAGCGCGACCCCCCCCCCCCACCCACACACACACACACACAGGGAAATGGGCGAGACAGAAGCAAAGGTGGTTCTTAAAGAGACAGAGGCCAATTTCAAGGCGTTTAGAAGAGGAATTGATGAGAAGATAAGTTTATTTTCTATTTAAACATAAAAACATCATTTTAATAACAGCTAAAGGTGACACAGATACTTTATTATGGTATAGTATTTAAATGTATGCCTGAGAAACATATATTATTGGCCCTTTAACGACGGACAAAGGAACAAACACAGACAATTACATAATTGTCTGCGTTCCATAGTCGAGACAATTTATAGAGTCAAATTAGGCCACATTATAGAATGAAAATGACTCATTAGATTTGAAGTAGATTGAACATGATTTTTTTTTGTAAATCAAAAACATCTCTTTCTTTCCTTTACAACCCAGTATTAAAACAATCCAGTTCACAGGAGGGGCTCAACTAAAGCATAAAAAATTCTGCATTTCCGTTAAAGGGTTTCATTTGTTTATCAAGATCTTTCTCATAGCTTTCAAACAGCAATGTTCACCTGTTTCTGTCCAGCCTGATTAAACAATCACACAGCCAATCAGAGAAGCAGGTTCACCACCTGAAGTCACAATCACAAGAAGGATCTATTGGTGGAACAAACCAGCTTTGAAGTGCTGGACGTGCTCGTTGTCTGCTGAACATTTTCAGCTGCTGATTGCAGCGATAAAGACATAACATCAATCAGACAGACACACTGAAGCTTCTGAATACAGATGTAGAGAACAACACACAGTCCATGTGAGGACTTACACAATGATCCGTCAGCCTCAAGAGCTCATTAATCAGCTGCTGCGAACAAAAACAAATAATTACGGCGTTCTTCTCTTAGAATGTGGTGATTAAGACTTCCCAATTGTGCCATGCAAATGGATTACTTCATATTCTGCTAATTATTCGAAAGTCTGTGCCTCCTCGTGAATTGCAATGCCTTCATCCATGTCTTTAATCTCATTTGGAGCAACATCTCAGTTGCCATTAACATGTACAATTATTCAGAACCATTAACCGACAGATCTCCTTCATGCATTTTAATTCAACCTCTCAGGCACCTGCCTAATTGAAGCGACTTCTTGGAAACGCTTGAATTTTTTTTTTTTTGTCCCAAGTGCCACTTCGCTCTGACGTGAACCCTCAAACGTTTTGAGGATTACAGCCTGGAGATTTGTGACCACAGATGTGTGGGGGTGAATACTTTAGAATCATTTGCTCTCTTATGAATTTGTGGTCTTCACAGGCTGAAGAAAGGGAGCAGAGAAGAGAATCTCAGCAAGACATCCAGGCTCAGATAGCTGAGAGCCGGGCTGTAGAGATTTGTTCCATCATAACAATAGTTCATTTAAGATGTTGAAATACATTTTAGCCAAAGATATATTTGTCTAATAGTAAAGCAGTTGTGCAAATGAAAACTAAAATGGAAAAGGAAAATATTTCAAGACTGTTTTACCAGAAGTCACAAGTTAAATATTAACTAAATATTTAATTTGTAAGTTAAATATTTAGTTTATAAACTATGACATTTATCAATGTATGAATCGTATGGTGAAAAACTGACTTTGAAAAATAAATCTGTTCTTTTTTCTTATAAAAGGCTAAATAAAACAAAAATATTGGTGGTAATTTTTGACTGTGCAACTTTACAAACGGCGCCCCCTCAGGACTCTTGGAAACGAGGAGATGGTTTTGGTGGAGCGCGGACAGACAGGTAAGCACAGGTAAATTTGCTTCATGTTTGGAATGAGGGGAAACAAGAAGCTAGTTTGTCCAGCTGTCTTCACCAAGAGGAGGGACCCCTTTGACAGCACAGCTGTTGTTGATGAGCTCATTGATAAAAGGTGAGACAGCTGGAGCAGGATGTGAGCAGGTGTCAGGAAGCACCAACAAGCAAAGCAGCCTGTCCTCAGCTTTACTTCAAAGAAAAAATAGGAAAGGAGGTGAAAAAGGTCTGAAACAAGCAAGGATCTTAACAAGTTCATTAGATTTAAAATGCAGTTCTCAAAGACGTCCAGCATTTCCTGAAAAACCTACAGTAGTTTTTACAGTGAACTTCTCTCACAATGTTCTGACCTGAAATAAAACCTGGTGTTAGGTGACCAACTATAAAAATGGTAAAAGGAAATCATAAATTTCAGGATATTTTACTGTGCAAATGAATTTTTATTATTTTTTATTATTTTTAATTTCACTGAGTCTTAAAGTTTTTGATTTCTAATTAGCAACAACTTTGTTGAGAAGGTTGTAAATATTTTATGTACATAGCTTTTAAGATGTTAACACTTGCATTTATCGTAATTTTATGACAAGAAAACAGTCATCTTTTGAAAACGAGCCCATAGTATAAATAAAAAAAAGAAATCAGCAGCTTAGTGGAAGCTGTTGACAAACTAATTCATGAATCCTGTTATTCCCATTTCCAGTTGCTGTTGTTGTTTTCCCCTACCTGTACCTTTCCTCGGGGGTCACCACAGTGAACAGATATTCATTAAAGATTTGGCAACTGTTTTACAACAGATGGCCTTCCTGATGCAACCTGGGCTTAAACCTGCAGCGTCAGGATTGAAAGGCTGCAGCACTGACCACTGAGCTACACTGTAGCCTCATATCCTCAGTATTAAAGTTTTATTCTGACTAAACTGATGAACTAGTCTGAGCAGGACCAAAGTCACATGGGCTTTAAAAAAATAAATAAAAACACCATTTTTTTTTTGCATTATTCTGTGGTAATTTACAAGAACAAACAGAAGCAGCTGTTTCTGGTACAATAAAAATATCAGATTTTCTCACAGACCAACCATGTTGAATAAACCTAATGACAATATCAAGGTTTATAAAATAGCATTTGCATGACCGGAGCCGCTTTAAAATAGCACTTTAGGCTTGACTGTGCTCCACCGGATTCAGCCAAATCAAAACAATCTCTCCAAACTGTGATAATTTAAAAGGCTGGCTACAACAGGTAAGATGTTAATTGTTCATAACCTTTCCACTGAACCTCACTTTAAAAGACCTGAACTATTCGTCAGTAATGTTGTGTTTTGCTGATGGACCCAAGATACATTTAGAGGCGAGGAGCTCAAAGGAAACTTTCCATTTATTACCAGACTGAGAAAATAAAAAAACGCTGACATGGCAGCACACTTTACAGAAACTAAACATAAGATGACTCATCAAAACAACAGGAACTGAGGTGACTAAACAGATAAACAACCATGAACAAAGACCATTAATACTGGGCTATCAAGGAGATGAAACAGAGGTTAACCTACCCCTGCTTTAGTTAGAAGCAAAGCACAGCTGTGATGGTTTAATCAACTTTACTGCTCTTTTTTTAATAAATCAAACCAATAAAGTAATTAACCATTTGCATTCTTTCATTCAAGCCTGTCGGGCTGCTGATGACTTCCTGATGACCGGAGGAGCAGATGTCAGTTATTCCTGAAGCTTCTGTGTCACGGTGCTTCCCTGAAATTCAATTACGTTGCCTTGACACATCCGTGTAAATAACCACGTCTTTCTTGCTAAATGTCACCCTGACCGTTCGCTCGCTGTCAAATGAAAAATCATGAACTTATTTTGGCATTTGGTGTGAGTTTATCAGATTGAACAGATGGAAGCGCACACCTGTTTGTTGCTGCCGGGGCAATGCATACACAAGAAGGGCTGCTGGACGCCCGTTGCCCTGGGAACAGAAGGCGGGGGTTCACAATCGCCACAGCTTTTCAGTCACCTGGGTGAGGAGGAAGCATGATCAGTTCCCTTTTATTTTTCAAATCTATATTTGGTCCAGATGTGCTGTTTTCAAAAAAGTTAAAACGGAATTGTTCTGTCTCTGAGGTTTTTTTTTAATTTCTTCATCATCAGTGCCTTTTTTTAAGTGAAGAGAAAATAGAGACAGAGAGACAAACAGAGAGAGAGAGAAGTAATTAGAAAGATAGAAAGACTGAAATAGCG
>NW_013952438.1:2301314-2302646 GCF_001266775.1 Austrofundulus limnaeus
GCCCCAAGGGGCACCCGCACGGGAAGATCCACCCACCCACCCCCCAGTTCAGACCATAGGGGAGAAATGAGAGAGTCCACCCAGCAACCACACACACAGCCCCCGGGGCGAGCAGCGACAAACTCATGGGCCCCACTGGCTCCCGCCATACCAGAGCAGATCCAGGAAAAGATACAGAGGTCCGGGCCCCCAGAGCGCACCCCCACCCCCAGGCCAAAACCCGACAGATCCAGAGGCCCCGAGCCCCAGCAGGCAGTCACCAGGCCAGGCCGGCACATACTCCAGCGCCCAGCCCCAGACCCCGGGAACCCCCAGCACGCCGGCGACCAGCCGCACACCCCACCGGGGAGCCGAGTAGCAGCGGGCCCCCAGATAAACCAGCAGTAGGGGCAGGTCTCTGAGGTTTTTCATTTAAAACTGTGTGCATTTGCTGAAATAAATACAACTAAAACAAGCGTTTCTCCTCATTTCCCTGCTATTTATCACATACCTATATGAGTACACACATATTTAAACTGGAGTCCATTTCCTTCCTGGACAAAGAAAAGAAGAATGGGAGAACATCCTCATGTGGCAGATTGTTCATCAGAGGGTGAGTGAAGTGAAGGGTTGTCGTCTATTATCTTTTCATCGTGAGCCACTCCTCCTGCTGTCAAATTGATTGCACTCCTGTTCCCTCCTTCTGGGTGTATTCAAAGCATGTGTGCATCCCATTTACTCTTTCCATTTATCATCAAATTTCTTTAAAGTCCCCGCAGATGATGATTTATTACTTCCTCGTGCTTTCATGCAATTACATTAATTTAAGCTTTCAATATTAGACGTAAAGACGTGTGCTGAGCATCTGTTACCAACACAGTGGATGGAATGGGGATGATGTACTTTAATTACAGAAAGGCTGAACGTGTTGACAGCAAACAAATGATTGAATGGATTTGTTTCTTGGTCAGCAGTCTTTTAGTAAATGGTTTCCAGTTCACAGCAGACTTGTTGTTTACTGGGTTGGTCGTAAACATCCAAACCACTTTGCTCTATGTGAGGGGGTACAGATGAATGGTGAAAAACACGAGTCTGAAGTCAAACAAATACTTTTATCTGACATAGCTGCAGACAATCATGATCACTGACAAATAGTGTTAATTGGCCTTGCTCTTGTCAAGTTAGGACAGAGCTATTCAACTAGTAGCCCGCCTGCCACTGAGCACCCCCCCCACCCCAAAAATAATGTTCATCCATCCATTCATCCATCCATCCATTTTCTTCCGCCTATCCGGGGTCGGGTCGCGGGGGCAGCAGCTTCAGAAGGGAGGCCCAGACCTCCCTCTCCCCAGC
>NW_013952438.1:2303641-2306774 GCF_001266775.1 Austrofundulus limnaeus
CTCCAGGACCCTGCTGAGGGTGCAGAGCTGGTCCAGTGTTCCACGACCAGGACGAAAACCACACTGCTCTTCCTGAATCCGAGGTTCGACTATCCAAAAATAATGTTGTTTTTATTTATTTATTTATTTTACTTAATTTAATATAAAATAGATTTCAAATTTAATTTTTGTTTCAACTAAATAAATTCAATAAGCGAAGGATAATGCTTGTTCTGTTACACGCTGTAGTGTTATACTGGGCAACCCACCCCGGCCTCTGGAGTGATTTAGTTGAATAGCACTGAGTTAGTTGATGACCCCAGGTTAACCCCTCCACCCCACTCAAATAAAATATAAAGCTTTCATTATGAGTGTATGCAAACTTTTAAATTATGGTGTAAAAAAGCAAATATGACAAGGAGAAAGAACAAAACTCTAAAATAGGATAAACTGAGACATACTTATTGAATGAGAAGAATGAACTTCAGAGGTCAGAGACAAATTAAATACCACTGCTAACCATTTCAAAACACAACTAGCTTAACTTGAATGTGTTTCTTTGCTGTAACTGAACAGCAGGACAAAATGAACGCTTGCCGTTTATGCAGCGACTGTACAGTTGTTTGGCACAATAACACAGTCACCCCCTTCTCATAAAAGAAGATAAATTGAAATCCATAAATCAGACATATAAATAAATCAATTCCCCTCGGTTCGGCTTGTGTTAATAGCTGGAAGTGTGGATGTGAGTGTGTGGATGTCTATGCGTTTTCTTGCACGTACACACTTACCTTCATGACAAGAGGGAGAGACTGAGTGCTGCGAATGAGACCGGATGTTTTCCTGTTATGTGTCTCTTTGGAAAGTGAAGCACATGCTGCTTCAGCATCCCTCCAATAAATCAGTCACTGTAGAGCAAATAATCTGATTAATCTCCACAAAGGAAAGAATTTATTTTAAAAAATGGAGACAAGTGAAGCCTCACTGAACATCATACGTTCTGCTAATATTCTCAAATCTTTAAGTGGGTCGGAGCTTTTCCTCAGAACTGAAATCACAGAAAAAGCAACGTGTTTTTTTGTTTTGGTACTCTAACTTTCTGCAGACGTGTCCCTGTGTGTCTCTGTAATCTCTCGTGTGTCGTTGTGGTGAGATAAAACCAACTGAGTGTGAAAACATCCCTGATTTGTGGAGAGCTGAAAAAGACACAGCTGGATGAGCTCAGGCTCACAGACTCAGCAGCTCTGGTCTCTCTGATATGAATGTGGTGCCAAAACACACAAATCAAACTCAATCAGGTGGACTCTCATCACTGACAAGCTCATCAGAAATTGAACACAGCGACTTTGCTGGACAGAGGATAATAAAGTGTTTGATATTTGGAAATTATAGAGAGATTTAAAAACTAAATAGCACTTGTCAAACTCAAGACCCGCGGACCAAATGTGGCCCACCACAGCATCTTCAATGGTCTGCAAGAGCTTCAAACATGTATTATGATATTAAACTAAGCTGCATTAAAGCCAGCATTGGCCATAAACTACTTATCTAACAATGCACAATGCATGTTAATAATTTTATCTGCAAAAAGATGACATTTTGCTGCATTTTCACTGGCTACTTTTCTGAGGCCCAGTTGTAAAAAAGAAATGGAAATTTCCCACTTACAAGTCGTAAATTTAAACTAGAATGCCCCTCCATTGGGAATTCCATGTTGGAAAGTAGAAGAGTTCAGAATTCAAGATGGCAGCAACTCACCACAACTCGTCAGTGAGTAAATCTTGCGTACTTTTACTTTTGCTGGTATTTCTGAATAATTTATTTCACGTTTAGTCAGTCATACCTGTAGTACCTTTTAGTGTTTGTAAAATGACTTTTTAAGAGTCTGTTTCTATGCAGGAAATATCTTCATCTGTCTTGGCATTGAGATGAGGAACTTGATGTTTTGTGTTTAGGCAAAATTTAAAAAAAAAAGTCAAAGTTAACTAAAACTGGCCCATAAAGGGCCACCATAATGCTCATGTGGCCCTTGGCAAAACTGAGTTTAACACCCCTAGGGTGAACATGTCTAGAGTTTAGACTAGACTGTGTCCAATTATAGGTATAATGTGTAACAGTTTAAGGGATTTATTGGGAAGGACAAAGACTAATATGGTCTATGTTTTTGCCATAAATGGGAATTGGTTTTATTTTGGGAATGCACCAAGGTCTTGAGTTTAGTTGCCTCAAAACACAAAGGTTTCTGGTTTAATACTTCTTGTGTGGAGTTTCTTCCACCGTGTAAGATTTCCTCAGGTATTCCAGTTTTATCCCACTGTTGTCCAGACCTACAGGGCCTAAAACATTACTCAAACCGATTGGATGTTTTATGCTTTTATTGTTGTCATTAATCTGTCATGGTCAATAAAAAGTGTCCTTTATAAAAAGTATTTTCAAAAAACCTTCAATGCCAAAAATCTACAGTGCAATCCCAATAAATAAAAATATTTAATGTAAAATAAGTGACTGCATTATTTACCTCATTCAAAATGATGTCATTCAACAAAAATGATTTTTGAAAAGTACAAGTTAGGGGGTGGACACAAATGAATTTCCAAGATCCAAACATCCTCAGGAGTTCTGCAAAGCTTTTCCTAATGAGGTAGCATCTTGCCAAGGAATCTTCATGATTTTCTAGAAGTTAAAAAATTTTAGGCATGGATAAAATGTAATTTTTCCTCATCAAATTATTCCTGTCTTCTTGCAGAATGTTTTTTTTTTTAATCTACCATACCGACAGTGACCCAACCAAGAATTTATAAACTTACACAAACCCCCTTTCCCCCCCTCTTCTTCAGAACTGAGCAGCTACGTTAGTTTTGGCTTAATAAAATACAAAGAAAATTGAGGAATGTTACCCTACACTGTGTTGCCTAATAAAATGTGCTTAATGGCAATAAGCACAAAACGGATAACAGAATTTAAATAAATAAATAAATAAATAATGAGCATTTTGTAGAAATCAGTCTGTTGGAGCTGTTGTTGTTGAGGGAAACTTAATGTGGGTCATTGAAGCATTTTATCTGCATGGAATGTTCATTGCAACAAGCATGAGTCATTTTCTCTGACTGTGTGCATGTGTGTGTGTGTGTGTGTGTGTGTGTGTGTGTGTGTG
>NW_013952438.1:2306809-2360425 GCF_001266775.1 Austrofundulus limnaeus
AAAAAAAAAGCAGCCAGGTGGGGACCGAAGTGAATCGTGGGGACCGATGTCAGGTCCCCACGGGTGTGTGTGTGTGTGTGTGTGTGTGTGTGTGTGTGTGTGTGTGTGAAGGCTGAGCTAAGCACCTCGTCCAGATGGCAGATTATGAACAAGGTCATCCACTGATAAACAAAGAAAATCTTAATGAAACGATCCTTTGCTGCTGCCAACCAATTTTTTACTTTGTTGTTTATTTGAGAACTTTTCTATTAACATTTGAAGTGAAAACGAACATGACAAAAGCATGGAAAAAATAAATTAAAAAAATCATCATATTTGTGCTGAAGGAGGAAGGGAAACGGTTGAGGTGGTGGTTAATGAAAAGTTGATAGGAATGCTGAAAATGTATTCCCACAACCCCAAGGTTACAGAGGAGATGTGAGAAAAGTAAAAATTAATGAAAGGTCCAGCATGTCTTGATGGAATGCATATCACCCGCCATCTTTTAAGACAAACTAGCCTGAGATCATCTTGTGTTAAGAAATGGTTGAGTTATTGCAGTTTTGGGTCAAATATTAAAAACAGCTAGTTTTAGCTCAGTTGTAAACTTGAACGAGTTAATTTAAGTCTTTTTAAGGTGAGTTGGTTGTTGCAGCCATGTTGAATCAGGTTGACTCTGCAAGTTAATCAGTTATCCGGTGATGAGTTTTTGCAAGTTTCATGAATATTTGATCGCATTTTGGTGACAGACAGACGCACAAATATGCACACACAAGATGGAGAATCAGGAAACTACATGTTAATGGCGGCAGGCAGTGATTTAAAGGAACAGTGTCATGTAAAATTAACTTTGTTGAGCTTTACATCATGTTTTAACGTCATCCCCTTGTAAGAAAATACGTGTTCAATACGACTGAAGTCAAGATGAAAACACAATTGTTAAATAAAATGATTTGTTTACGGAATAAAGTCATACAATACCAGAATTCTGGACCTGGTTGAGGTTTATTTGTCACCAAGCTGACAAGGAAAACCACACTGCTCAAAAACCAGGAAGTACATCTTTTTATACACAATTCTTCAATGCCTGAGTTCGCCCCCTACTGTCCTACGGCTGAATCACAGGCATTCATCCAATAAACTCAACCTAATGTTATCGTATGGTTCACTTATGCGTTGTTTATGATTCGCACATGTAACTACTCTATATTACATAATAGACACATAATAGATCAAACATTATAAAAGTATTATAAAAAGGAAACCGTAATACTCTAATGTTGTTTCTAACATCAGTACTAATCTATAATAACTATAAATTTCTTCACCCTCATCGAAAACATACCAGAGTGTTGCTTTGACTCATTCATGCATGTTTGTGAAATCCTGTAATCCTATGCTTTGCTACATACAGAGGGTCTGAACCCTCGACTAGAACCGATTTCTTGCTGGAGTCAACTGGCGTGGACTCTGTTGAAGTTTAAAACGACTGGACATGATTTACCCAACGCCCATGACGTTTGTAGTGCGCCAGCTCAACTGTGAAGGAAGCTAAGCTAAGAAGCTAACTGGGAACTGCGTTCGCTGTAAACAACCATCTGCTACTGGGAAGAGAGAAGTACTGAGCTGGATGAGATGGCTGTAAATGAGCGCTGCAGGCTTTGTGAGACACATTTCATTTAAATTTAGAAGCTGTCAACACAGACTGAATGGTTTCATTCACTTCTTCCCCTGCCATTGCTAAACTACAGGCAGATTAAACGAACGAAAAAATCGATGTCGTTCATAACGCCTCCTGTTCACTGATTGGCCCGGCTGAAATTCTGCCTGAGAAATGCTTGTCTATGGGAGAACTCCTAGACGGAGCAGAGAAGGGAAACTAGAATTGAGCGGAACTGTGTAGGAAGGCAAGGGCCAGGCTATTGGTAGCCATTAAGGAAAACAAAAATGGCTGGTTGGCCCTACCACATTACGATGCCCCCAAACATGCTGCATCTTTTTAGAGTGAACCAGTGACCCAAAGCACAAGAAGGTTTTGAAGATGCTCCAGGAGAAGGTTGAATTACTTCAAGCATAACAGTCCAGTGTACCATTAATACATCAATAAAAGCACAGATGGCTACAAGAAGATCGAGCAGCAATCAGGAATATTGTAAATTCAAAAATATTCCTTTTTTTTTTGCTACACAGTCAATGTAATTAATTTTGGTGAGTACCCATACATTTTTCTTTATTTAATTAAATTTAATTTGTATTGTATATTTTTGTATGTGGAGCATATTTAGGGTTTAAGCTATACAAATCAACATTCATAGGGCCTTTTTGGACCACATCCAATATTCACGCTGTTTTTTTTTCTCACAATTCTCTAAGAACATAACCCCCATAAAAATCAGGGGTTCACTGTACATTTAAACTTCTCATCCAGTTAATTCTCTCTATCGCAGAGGCAACATGTAATTGGATAGTTTTTGTTTTGTTTTGAACAATGACAAGGCAAAATGAAAACAAGCTGAAATAAAATAGGAGTGACTAGGCTATTTTTAAAATGTAATGAATATAAAGCACAGATGTAGGTGTTAAACTCCAGTCCTTAAGGGCCACTATCCAGCATGGTTTCCTGTTTTCCTGCTCAAACACGCTTGATTTGCATGAATGCATGATTATCAGGCTTCAACAGAATTTGAAGAAATCATTGATTCAGGTGTGTTGGAGCAGAGAAACAAGGAGAACATGCAGGATCACGGCCATCGAGAAGCTGAGTTTGACACCTCTAACATATTTTTTATTGTAATATTCTTAGAAGTGACTTTAAATTTTACCAAAGTAACTTTATGGAAAGATCATGTTCTTTCACACAAATCACTTTGAGGTGCTTTAGAGTACCCAGTCGAGCCCATGGGAAGAGGTCAACAGAGTTCAATTCTGACAGAATTAAAGTGCCTGTGATGTCAAATTTTTGTAATACATATGAATGCATTTTTGAAAAGATGTCAATGACAAAATATTGCAAAACAAATTTCACGTCGCTGAGATGAACAGTTGTTGAGGTTTTTGCCTGTAAAGTAACAGGAAGTGATGTCAAAGGGGAATGTCTGAATGTGAACAGAGCAGTGCTACAACAGCCAACAACACAGACTGTAGAGAAGAATCTGATGTTTCTTAAGATTATTTTGCACTATCAGAGAGAGATGAAGAAGAACCAGAGTTCAAATAATATTGTTTCAATAAACAACAACCAGGGAACTTTCTTTGTTAAAGAGTTCCCCTTTGATGTCACTTCCTGTTTCACTTTGGCTGAGCCAAGTTCAATAGAAAATATGCCAGTTATGGGACAAAATGGGTAAAATCATGTGTATTACTCCAACTTTCTTAAATTTAAAGATGTTTTCTTTGACTTTTTGTATTTGAAGAATATGCATGTCACAGACACTTTAATGTTTACTAAATTGTGTTCACTCTGGAGAGTCGTTTTTGATCGTCTGTTTACCTCTTCATGTTGCAGAGGGGTAGGGTTTCTGCAAACATTCACTGACCCTGGTGACCCACTGAAATTTAATTCTGCTCATATTTCTCATGGCTCTGGAAAGACATAATTGAAACGCACTGCACAAGCATGCAAGGCAAGTACCAGTGGCAGGTCTGAAACTATAAACGATTTAAACGAACACGGCATGCAGAGTACAGTCTGCTAAAATGACTTACTTGTTCTTATTCGCATAAATCTCCAGTCACGTCTGATCTCATGCCTATGTGTCTCACAATGTAAAGTGCATCTCCTATCAGTGGTGGACAAACAAATACAACTAGGTAATGATCTCTTTACGGTATCCTTATTACCATGTAATTACAAGGTAATAAAAATGGTAATTAAATGTAATTACTACCTTATTACCATGTAATTACGTGGTAATTAGGGTGTAATTTCACTATGCAATTGTCTGCAGTAATGTAGCACTTACCTGGTAATGTATTACAATTCACTATGTAACATCTAAATAAATAGTAGGTAATTTGGACAGTTTTAAAGTTATATTTTATTGCAATTAACCACTAACCCCAAAATTTAGTTGCCTTCTATTGGTTATAAATATAGTGTTAAGTTACTATTGAATAGTAATTTGATTGTAGTTACCCAATAAAGGTAGTTTTACTAACAGTAGTTTTTCCTTTTGTACCCTAATTACCATGTAAGTAATAATTACATTTAATTACATTTTATTATCTTGTAATTACATGGTAATAAGGGTACCGTAAAAGAAAGTGTTACCTAAAACTAAATAAAAAAACCTGCTCAAAACAGCAATATGAAGAATCGGAGAACTCGCTCTACCCACATTAAATATGTAACAGCTAAAACAAAAATAATAATTCTGATGGATTTCGTTGTTTATTTCCAGTCCTTTCACTAACATCCTCCCCGGTAAGTGCTCATCTTCAACAGAGTCATTACTTTTGAGTAAAACCTACCTGCCTTAACAAGCTGCACATTAAATCTGTTTAGCTGTGGAAAACCATTTGCAAATTTTGTTTGTGTGGTAAGTGCTTTCAAATATGGCTCAGTCTTTGTGTGGAGTGGATGGAAGACTGAATGAATAACTCAGTGACAAACAGCATTACGTAGCTGCAGCAGGTCGGCAGCCTTAAGTGGGTATTATGTTTTACCCGTCATGTGTAAATGTTGTCGTAAGCGGGTGAGGCTCTGAGCAGATGTACGGTGGGTGAAAACCTGTGACCTCACTGACGCGGGTCAACACGAGAGAGAGAAAAACTTGTTAAATCAAGAAGACCAGCTGAGTCTGTGAGCTCTGCAGCTGTTGGAGTGGTTTTCATCGCCCTACATTCAAACTGATTGAGTTTCTGCTCGGTGCTGAGCTACATGTCAGTTCTGTGGAACCACAGGGAGAACTTTTCAGCACCAGTAAAGGCTCGACGTGCGTGTATCCTCCACGTCTTTTCTGCTCACGTTTTCAACGGTGCGATGTGAAAGCTGCCACAGCAGTCGGGAAAAGTCGCTGCTTCTCAGCCTGCAGCTGCCAGAGACAATATTATGCTGTAATACTAAACCCTTTACTTTCTGTGCAAACCATCAGTTATCAGATCCCCAAGTGGCCCTGTGGGTATTTTGCTTTAGAAAAAGAGCATTTTCTTTGTTACTGATTCAATAATATTTCTTTCTTGTTTTGATCTGAACATTTTAGTCCCAAAAAAGAATACAGACTTCCTGATTTAAAAAAAAACTTATTATGTTGGTACTCTCTTAACATACAGGATGAGTAAAAAGTCACCCTTTTACTTCAGAAAAAAAAAGGGGAAATCTAAATGTACTGGGTGAGGACCAGGGGTCTGTAAGTTTTACAATCAAAAGAGCCATTTCTGCTCCTTGGCTCACAAATAAAATGTGTCGAGCCACAAAACGTGCCACAACTGTGGTTATCAACTGGTGGCCCGTGGGCCACTTGGAGTTTGTCAAATGAGGGTCTTTTTGATGCTGTGAGCAACATTATAAAACTAAAAATATACAGAAAATTTTAACATTTATGGACACCAAGTCTTAAGAAAATACAGTTTTCATGTAAACAACAAAAATACTGTTTAAATTTTGTACCAAAATCAATAAAAGCCACACCTGAACTATGCTGGCATGCTTTTGTTTCTACACCTTATTATCTAGTCTTAATGGTCTTTAAAGTTTACCCTGATGGATTTGAGAGAAATATCCTACTTTAAGACTGGAAGTTGGACGATTGAATCAACATGTTTTACTCTTTGTGTTATTGATCACATATCAGAAATACTGCTTAAGACAGCCTTTTCTGTTGTGGGCATAAAAACCAAAATCTGTAACCTTTTGTTAGCTTTGGTCAAAGCTTCAAAGAGCCATGTGTGGCTGCAGAGTCGCAGGTTGCACAAGGTTTAGGCAATGTCCAGAATTTGAACGCCATCTTGAAAGCCATTGGATCAGGGGTGAGTTTTTCCAATGCTAGGACCTCACCTGTATTACTTTCTGGGGTAAACATACTTTGTGTTATTTTCCCTTTTGTTTCTGAAATTAAAGGGTGTCCTGTAACTTTTGACTCCCGGGAAGTCCTCACCCTGTAGATAAGGTACAAGTCTGTATATTGCTGTTGTGTGTTTTGCTGACAGTGCATTATTTCCAGATTTTAATGTCTATAAAAAATGATAACATAATTTATTAGAAAATAGAGTTTTTACATTTTTTGTTGTATATTTAATTTCTTTAAAATATTAGATAAGGACATTACACTTCTTAAGTTTTAGATAAATGTAGGTTGTTTTATGGTTTGAACTGTGCAAACTTAAAAGCAGGCAATCAATTACCAAAATCTAAAAGGGAATTTTGATTAATTGAGCTACAGTGACTTGCCAGTGGGGACGTGGCACACTCCAGTTTGACAGCTCCGTTTCGTTTCAAGCAGCTCTGGCTGTCTGAATATTTTCATCTTTCTCTGTCTGAACATTTTCTGTTTGCTTAAACAAAACAAAACACAATATAATAAAATGAAAATGAAGAAAAGAAAAAACCCCAAACATAAATCTTCAGTCTTAGTCATCCAAGGTTAAATTTAGCTTTGTAAAACTGCTCAGATATCAAAGAATAAATAAGAAAAGATGCTTCGCTTTCAGGTGTAAACTTTATAGTGGGAAGATACCAAATGAATTTTTCCCCACTTGACCTCAAAACAAATCATTTCCGTGAAAGAAAGTAATTTGAGCTCGAGGGTATTATGTCCCCTCGAGGGTCCGACTGTGGACATAAAACACAGATTTTACTCAGCGAGGCCTCACAGACAGCACAAAGCTGTACTTGAAAGTTGCCACACAGAAGTTGGCTAGAAAGTAAATCAGTTGTAGGAAAAACATTAAAACTTTTCCCATGTCACTCTGAAATGCATTACATTTGTGTTTTTAACTTCCTGCCGTGTTAAACGATGTTTCAGTTCTTTTAAATGACATTTTATGTTGGTTTAAAAATACTTTTTGCGAAAAAAAGTGTTTTGTTTGAAGACAGCTAGCAGAGCTAATCAGAGAAACACAAGCTTTCTAGCATCATTTTTATAAACCAATATGATTACATGTCTTTACTGTGTATCAATCATCAGGTGACATTAGATTTAAAAAATGACGTGTGCCCATGCTTTACTATCATGGCCACAATATTATTATTATCAGCTATTTCCATGCAGACTGTTGATTGTTAACATGGACAAGTTTGAATAAATCACAGGATCAAATTACGACACACTTTAGTCACTTGTTGTTAGACTTTGAGTACATCTTAGAGGCACTGAATTCAGCTACTCAAAATTATCACGTGGCCACACATTAGTTCAGACGGGCTCCACAGATGTCCACTCTTGATGATGGCCTTTAAAAAATGATAAAAAAAAGTTTTATGAGGGGGATAGTCTAACTAACCTTCCCTTTCAGGTATAATTTTTATTATATGAAGTAGTCCATACTTTTATCCATCCATCCATCCATCCATTTTCTGTACACGCTTCTTCCTTTTCAGGGTTGCGTGGGTCACTGGTGCCCATATCCAGCAGTCACAGTGCGAGGGGCGGGGTACACCCTGGACAGGTCACAAGTCCACATACTTTTATGATGACTTCAAATTATTTTTGATGGAAATAAATTGTCCAGTCTTACCAAAGCTATAGTACATAAAGATAATTTACACAACCTTGCATTGAAGTTTTCTTTAAATCAGCAAATGTTTAATTTAATGCGTTTGTCATACTTTGTAGAAGACGACCCGCTAAAGGTTTTCTGGTTTCAACGTGGGCGCCACTCCCACATTGATTTTACAACACCTGGCATTTGTGGACTCCCATCCAGGTAGTAACTAGGCCCAACCCTGCTTAGCTCCCAAAAACAGATGAGACCCAGCATGTTCATGGTGGCATCGTCTTTTTTAGCTGCTTTTTCCTTTGAGGGTCATTGGTGCCCATATCCTGCAGTCACAGTGCAAGAGGTGGAGTCCATCGCAGGAACACACAGAGACAAATATTCACACCTAGGAACAATTTAGAGTTACTAATGAACCTAACAGTCATGTTTTTGGTCTGTGGGATTAAAACTAGAGTGTCCAAGAGAAAACCCATGCATGCACAGAACGAATAAGTAAGTAATAAATAGTGCTTTCTATTTCCCACTATCAAAGGTTGCACCATTTACATTATAAGGACAACTATCCACCAAATGTGTTTATTTTCCTGCTCATGTTAATTAATGAAGGCAGAAAAAATAATTTTATATATAAAAAAAAAACTGTTTCCTTTTAGTTAGTCTGAACTCATCGCCAGCAGATCATTAAACATTAATTATGTTAGCCTGATTTGTACTGTAGTTTGGACAATGTTCTGATGGTATCTGATTTCAATGGCAGTGCACAGATGGTAAATAATTCAAGAAAAACAAAAAGCAAAAGGTCAGACTTGTTTTATCTCACCGACAACTGGAAGCAGTTAAGAGAAACATGCAAACTGGACGGCTTCGTACCCATTTCTGTGATCACCAGCCGTGCGTTAGCTTTGATCACCAGCTGGCTCGCTCCTGTCTGAACACAGGCTAATGTCTTTTAATGGGCGCATAAAGCACAACGGCCGTGTGTTTTAAGAGTCTTTGTAAAAACCACAGAGCCAAGGCTTTAGTGTCAGGCTGCCTTGTGGCTCTTAAGAGCTATATTACATTGATCGCAGCTCAAATGCAGAGCACTACTGAAGAGGATGGAAGCCACCTCTCTGCAGAGAAGACGAGACGAGACAGAACATTCAGTTATTGATTATCCAGTTGGGGAATACCACGCTGAAAGCTGGCAGCACGAGCGAGCTGACCTTTCTGTGCCAAATATAAAACACTCCCCACACTGCTTCTTTAAAATGTTTTTGCTGCACCAGAAGTGCTGTTCCCACTTCTGAAATCAGCGTGGCACAGGGGAGAAATACAGCTTTAATACCCAGGGGCTGAGGGATTTCCTATTTGCCTCATTTCTAATAGCTGTATCCCACAGAGGCCCTGAGGGCATTAGGCCAGTCACTCAGAGGTTCACGGCCTGCAGCGGCAGCATTTTCTGCAAAGGCATGCTCTCTAGCTTCAGTGTGGCAGAGGAAAAGAATGGCTCACTTTTGCATAAAAGCCTCAATGAGACTTAAGGTGTGTGGGAGTTTTAAAAAAAAAATGTAGACCCCTGGGGATTTAAAGAGACATAATTATCAGAGAGAAAAAGAGTGGAAATGTTTCATTTCCTGTTCCAACTGAAGCACTACCAACATTTCTACCAGTGCCATGGTAGAAATGTCAGCCAAGGAGCTGCTAATTCTGTTTTTTTTTTTATTAAACATGAATGATTTTTGATTCATGTGTCTTCACCATTCAGCACCATCCATAGATCAAATGTGCTGCTTGTTCAAAATAAAAAATTATCAACAGAGGAACATGAAAAAAAAAACGAAGATGGGTAATTTCAGCAATATGGTCATATCTACAACTTTCTTTATTCTTATGCAATCTAAAGATAGTATAAAAATATTAGTTTAAAAAACAACAACAACACTGAAGATTTGTATCTATATCTCTTTATTTGTTGTATCTTTGTGTTAGTGCGGTTAAACTCCCTGCTATGTGTAATGTTGGGAAAAAGCATCAATTATGGGTGTAAAATGTTTTTATTATTTATTTATTTTGCCTGTGGGCATTTTACACCAGCACCCACCAACCCCTCAACACCTCAGCTGCTTCGCCTCTTAACATGTTTGTTTTCTACAGCTACACATCACAGGTGACACCAGCGTACTTCCACTGATGTCATTCAGAAAAGCAATGTCTCTAGAAAGGTGTAGATCAACCAATATTAACCTGCTTATTACTGTCCTCAATCATTCTATCCAAGAGGTTATGTTTTCGTAAGTGTTGGTTTGTTTGTTTGTTCACCCGTGTACAAGATTACATTAAAAATTTTGAACGGATTTTCATGAAATTTGTGGGGCTTGGTGGGGTTGCCACAAAGAACAACTCTTTAAATTTTGGTGATGATTTGGCAACATCTGCCAGAGCCAATCAGCTTCCAGCAGAACGTTGTTCCACCAATCACAGATCAGCTGCACGTTTCTAATGCTACTTAGTAGCCACGCATCCTGTGGCGACAATCTCTGCTCCCCGTCCAGAAGTAGCCAAACTGTTGGCAGCAGTGGGGACCAGCGGAAATGGCAGATTTTGTATCGGCCACTCATTTTACCAGCCGCTATATTTTTTTATTTTGTGTGTGTGTAACATTGTGACATTTAGATGATTTGTGGTTCTTGATGGACTCTCATTTCCTCTTTAGAAATGTTTTTGCTATCTGCTGCCCGCTTAACTCCAGAAACGTACGCCACTTTGCTACTTCCTGTTCAAATGTTCTCCTTCATCTGATAATGGCATTTACAGCAGACTAGCAGTACCTCAGGAGCAATGCTGCCCCCGACAGGTTAGAAGTACAAACTGAACGCAGTTTTTCTGTTTGAACTGAAAACCTGCCACTGTGGCTTGTGCGTTGTTCAAATTTACACGTCATACATTTACCCTCATTTGGCCGGTGCTAATTTTCACCCTTGGGTGGGGAGCTGGGGTCAAACATAGTGGACTGTCCTCCTTGGAAATCAGTAGAGGAAACCCTGTGGTTCTGGTGGAGGTGTGTGCCCTCCGAGTTCTTATGGTTTCATATTTAAAGTTAATATCTGAGGAAAATACAGTAACGAGAAGCTGCAGCCGGTAAATGTGGGCTTTTCTTTGTCCTAAAGCTTAAATAACATTACTGTTTTCATTTCAGTTTAGCTCATTTTTAGCAAGATATTTTTGTGTAGGCTGTTGTTCAGGTCAAACCTACGGAGCAAGGGGACGGGAGATTGTTTTTTGCATTCCCACGCAATAGTATTGCTTTACCTCGCAATACCTTTTGCGTTCCCTCGCAAAAGTCGTTTATCACTGTTGTGCGTGCAGGTTTATGTTCACCAATAGCGAGTTAGCCTACTGCTTTAATTCAGATTCAGAATGAATAAATATATTACACAGCCACGCATGGAAGTATGTCATATGCCAATATTTTAACACAGTGCAGCCACGTAACATCAATGTCAATTTCACAAACTTGTGGCGACACATCCTGTTTTGGTAACCGAATATTTCAAAATAAAAGTCTGATTTAATTAAGTTCATACACAAAACAAACTTTTGCGTGGGAACGCAAAACAATTTTGCGAGGGAATGCAAATGTTTGCGTGGTAACAAAAAGTTTTGCGAGGTAACGCTAAAGTATTGCGAGGTAACACAAAGATATTGCAAGGTAACGCAAAAGATATCGCAAGGTAACGCAAAAGATATCGCAAGGTAATGCAAAAGATATCGCAAGGTAACGCAAAAGATATCGCAAGGTNGCAAAAGATATCGCAAGGTAACGCAAAAGATATCGCAAGGTAACGCAAAAGATATTAAGAGGTAAGGTATTGCATGGGAGTGCAAAACAAAAAAACAAATTCCCCCATGTCCCCTCGCGGGCTCTGTACAATCCAGACACACATTTGTTCATTGTGTTGGATAATTTGAATGCCATAAAGACAGAAACAAACAACCACACTTCTTTCCCCACAACTGTTCTGCGATTCCCCTAATTATTACAAACTAGGTCTCAGAAGTTTTGAATGCCTGAATTTTCACTTGGAAAAATATAAATAAAGTCTTGACAACTGGTAGTTTTCTGCTCATATTTGAAGGTTTGCTTATTTCCTGTTCTGCTTCTCAAAACTAAAATCCTCTTTTTAAAGAGTTTTTCAACATTCACTGAACACAATCAATGCAAAAAAAAAAAAAAACGTTTTTCCAATGCTTTCTCATTAATTTTCATAACTCCCTACAAACAAGCAAAAGTCCTGTTTAAAACCCTTTAGCGGTCTAAAACAACAAAATCAACAACAATAACTAAACTTATTCTCATCTTCCCTTTGCTCCTTCACCAACTTCCTTGTTGCCTTCTTTCTGTAAACCTTTCGGTCAGGGTGCTTTAACAGAAGCTGAAACTTTTCCCCAAACATCACCTTCCCATGATGCTCTGTGAAATCTGCAATGTCCATAATAAAAGTACCACAGTGAAACATTATACAAAATAAGGACCTGATGTCGACGACTAGCAAAAATAAATCATGTTTTCTCATTAGCTTCGACGTCTACACTAAATTACAGGTGACTTCAAAAGTGCAAGTATCGCTACATGTACTCTGGTCAACATTCTAGTCCCTAAAAAGTAAATTACATCTGGAATTTCATTACAAAAATACTAAACCTATGGATTGGCTAATAATTTAAACAGCATATTTTAGTAACGTGCACACAGTGAATGGAACAATTTAGTTTCCTGGAATTGATGTCCTGTGCAAACATACGAGGGTCTGACAGCATCTACTGGTTCAAAGTGGACTGAGGAACATGGAGAGCGTCTCCAAAAGGAGCATCAATTCATCCGACTAACTTTGCTGAGTGACCTCCTGGCCGCTCTCCAGAAGTTCATCCTCAGAAAAACTGATGTGAAGGCAGGTATCGTTCACCGGAGAGGAGAGGGGGTGACCACAGGCGTCTGAAGTCAGGGGGCTGGGTTCGGCGGGTGACGACTCAGAGAACGCGAGAACCACTCCAGCACTGCGCTCCAAGGGGCTGCCGCAGCTGCTAGACGCCGTTAAAAATGCAGCACGGTCCCCAAACAGGTCGTCGTCATCGCACAGGGGCGACAGCAGGGACTTGGTCTCGGAGCGGACGCCCGAGTCCTCGCTGGCCGAGGAGGAGCTGCTCTCCCCGTTGCTCAGGGAGTGGAAGTCAGCAGAGGACAGGGAGCTGGGGGTGATGTCGGGGAAGGAGAGGCTGCTGCTGCGACTCGGGGCTGCTTTGATCGTGCCGACCTCTGCAGGCGGCGGCACGGCTGGGACCTCCGACCCCGGAGAGAACGTCCTGCTGGCCCTCTTGCGGTTCAAAGATGGTGGAGGAGGGTCAAGTTTGGGTATTATTTGTTTACACCTGCCAGCACCAAAAAAAGAGAAGAAACTTCTGTTAGTGATTTTTATTAGCTAACATTAAAACATTACTGTAAAGACTTGACGAATTGATGTCACAGCTCAAACATTTCTTCAAAGTTAAAACCAGCACGGTTTCTTTTGTGTGTGTTGATCTGCTGTTCCCTTCATCTGGGTTCGGATGTCTTAATGTGAGCAAATTCAAATAAAGACTTGGTAATATCTTTTACAACAGACGCCCTTCCTGACATAACCACAGACCGCCGAGCTACCACAGCTCACGTGTACGGAGCAGGGGGCTGCCAGATGGAGGGGAGGAGCAGATGGTGGCTGGGTGTGGGGGGTTAAGGAACTTGCTCAAGGGTCCAGAGTGGAGCAAATGAGGGTGAAAGAAGATGTAAGTAAGTAAGATGTAAGTGGTTTGACTGGCCCACCCAATTTTGATGTAGCGCTACAGCAGAGGTGTCCAAAGTCGGTCCTCAAGGGTCGGTGTCCTGCATGTTTTAGGTGCTGCCCTGGTTCAACACAGCTGAACCTAAGGAGACCTCTGCAGACCTTGATGACAAACAGAGAAGGTAAATCATCTATTTGAATCAGCTGTGTTGAAGCAGGGACAAATCTAAAACTTGCAGGAGACCGGCCCTTGAGGACTGGCTGCACTACGGAGATTTGAACTTGTGGCCTTCTGACCACATAGCTAAAAAAAAAGGGTAACCACAAAAATAACTGCTAAACTATGTAAATATTTTATGTTTTTAAAACAATATAGGTCAGATGTTCATCAGGCATTTAATTCATCACGCCCTGCGTTCCACTCCACGCCTCTTTTGGTTCCATGATACTCGCTTCATATCTGAAAGCTCACATCAGTGCAGGACGAGACCAGCTCCACCTGGGATTTATGAACGCCCAGAGAACGCAGAAGGACGAACCAGTCGTGCAGACGACTCATGAAACTGTTTTATGAAAGAGCTGACTGATAATAGTATAAATAAAACAAGTATAATTATATACAGCCATTAGAAAGTAGATATAAGCAATATAGCAGTAATATTCACTTTTATTTACTTGTTTTATTACTGTCTGCAATAATCTGTGACAAATAAATCTCTAAAGATTTTTACTCTGTCTTGTCATTTGTCTTTTTTTAGCTTTGACATGATCAAATTTTCATTGAAACTGTTATTTATTCAAACACATAAATTACACAGATTTTTGCTAAGCAATAAAATGACAGCACCTAACCACAGAGGTAATGATGGCTGAGACTGGATGAGGAAGTTGACCTTTAAGAAGATCAGGGTGTTTTAAATAATGTCAAGGTTTGATTTGAACTTTACATTTATTTACAAGTCAAAACTCTTGAAAGAAAAATGAATTTAGCTAAAATAATCTCAAAATATTATCCTTTCAAAACAACAACCCTACTCTAATGGACAACGGTTCTTATAATAATCCAACTGGCCGACCGTAATAGATACGGTTTAGGCCTCTTTATTTTACCAATTCCCACCCAGCATCATTTCCCTACCATTAGGCTGTATAATATTAAAGCCTCCAGCCAGTTTCACAGTTTATGAGCCACATTTTACCTCATTAATCTGAGAGCATAAAACACGAGCTGCTACTACACAAGACATTGACTCTTCCTCTGGCTCCCTGTTGTTCTGGCTGTCAAAGGAACTTATCTACATCCCGCAGTTCCCCTGTTGTGAAAACAGAGGGACAGGGGTGGAACAAAAGCCAAAGCCTGCAGGATGGAGGTTAGAAAAAGAGGAGAGAGAGAGAGAGAGAGCGCTGGAGAGAGCTGCAGGCTTTGCTACGAGGCAGAAATGGTAAAACTGCAGTTATCGCTACAATAAAGCTTTGACAAGCACCAGTGTGTCCACACACAGTTACAACCGCTCTCTTTGGAAAAAAATGACTCAGATAACAAGCCCTGCTTCCTCTTCGATGCCTCCAGGTCACCAGCTAGGTAAAAGCTGCTAACTTCATTCCCCTGAGAGATCCGGTGTGGTTCAGTCCTTTTCTGGGCGATGAAGTTATGTGATTTGCTAATGTTCTCTCTGTCTGCTTTGGACAGCTGGAGTAATGACAGATGTTTAGAGGTGGAGAAAACCTCTTTAGAGCTAATTTTGTAGTAGCCTAAACTAAGAAATGGAGCAGGAAACAAAAGAGATATTTCAAACTGGACTCTACTGACTCCGTCTGCGACACACTCAGTTTTTATTTGACATTTCTCAAAGTGAGACTCAGAGGAATGTAAAATGACTAATTTAGTGGTGTCCTCAGTAGCCACTGCATATTTTTGTTGTTTTCCTGATATTTAGCAGGTCTTCATGTTCTACAGGATTAGGATCATTTATTGGTCAAATTGCCTGGAAAGCTGTTCATAAACCAAGCATACTCCCAATGAAGTGAAGTACTGGCTTCTGGTGCAGCCTCTGGGGTAAATAACATCTTTGTGGCTCATAAAAGCAATTACAAATACGGTGGTTTAATTCATTGTTCTGCTTTTTTTAAATCATGGACAAGACAGCAGCTGAACTACATATTAGACTGCCTTCCTCTGGCCCACTCTTCATTACAAGCATGAATTGGCATTTGTCCTGTAAAAATAACACCTCACTCTGCCTCACTAATGTATCTGCTTCTGCAGAGTTTTCTTCCTTTCATTATGCTGCCTCTCTTTGTGTCTGTGTGTATCCACATAACCGGCACCTTCACCAGCCTTTTCTTTTCGCAATAGTTTGAAAAGAATAAATAAAAATAAACTGCTGAAAATGCAGCTCCTCAGCTTGTAGTTTGCAGGTCTAACATATTTATGTTATTTTTTTAATAACATGATTTATGCAAAATCAAATGGAGATCTATTTATCACGTCAAAAATTACTGCTTTTTTGTTAAAACGTTCTTAAAATGTGACTGGAATTATAAAGAAATGACTATAAAAGCAACCAAGTAAAAAATAAATGTTAATATTCACTTAGTTTTACTGTTATTAGCTATTTTTCACAATGACGGGTGATCTGACGTTTGTCAGAGGTGAACCTATTGCCCCCACCTTTCATGTTAACTTTCACCCACAACCTGCATGACTTCTGTAGCAATAACGAGACACCTGTACAACAACAGGGGAAAACCAACTCTCCAACTTAACTGTTTCGAGATGTCGCCCTGCATGGTCAACAATATCACCCAGATCAAAGACTTCTACTGACTCCAGCATAGACTGACAGCCAACAGATCGAGCAATATTTATTGTTCAAAATTTTGATATTGAATGTTGAAGCAGTTGTTGTCTGTTTGTTATCAAAATGTTTCGTGAACAGCTGGATGGACTCTTTTTTTTTAAATACTTGATGTACCCCACACAGCAGAAAGATGTGAGCCAGATCTGGTGTCAAGCTGGCACTGCTGGCATGGCAAGTGGTTTGCCTATTAGATGTGGGCCAGGTCTGGCAAAGATGGCATTGTTTTAATGAAGGAATGCCACAACTGGCCCAGTTATGGTTTGGTTTATGTGGTGCTGGCCCATGCATTGACCACCTTCTTATTTTTTATTTATTTTATCATTATTTAACCAGGAAAATCCCAATGAGATCACAGATCCCTTTTGCAAGGGCAGCCTGGGCCTGAAGGCAACCTATTGTAGATATTTTGTACATACCTCTGGAAAACATGGGCCACCGAAGGGCCGTCATTCTTTGTGGTATCTGGGCAGAGTGTTAGTCTATTGCAGTGATTCCCAACTAGGGGTATGCAAGCATATTATAGGAGTACATGGAAAAATTTCCCAACTGAGTAAAAAATAAATAAAAATAGGACTGAGATACGTAGGGCCCTATATTTCAGCAATGTGGAAAATGTAGACGTAATTACGGAATTAAAGGCACAGTGTGTAGGATTTGTTGTTTTCAGCGACATCTAGTGGTTGAGTGGTTGAATCATCCTCCCTGGTCCTCCCCCCACCCCCACCCCCACTTCCAAACACAAAGGAGTTGCTACAGTGTCTCTCAGGGGTCAAAAACCTTTGATAATTCCAACCGCGATGTCTACCAGCAGCTTCAGGGCTAGTGATGTTTCAAGTGGTAAGATTATATTACGATTGAGCTTGGTTGATTAGAACCCCAAGATGTGATTTATTAAAACAAAAACAAAGGGGCTGACGTGGCAGCAAACAAGAACAAGGGATATGGGCAGGAACATGAACATCAAACAGAGAACAAATCTGACAAAGACTGAGGACAAAGAACAGAATATAAAGGAAGAACTAATGAGGTAAAACAAGAAACACCTGGGGAAGAAACATGAGGATCAGGTGTGAGTGGGCGGGGCTAGAGCAAAGGCAGACAGGAGGAAGAGAACAGGAGGAAAAGACAGAAAACTTAGACTAAATCATAAGCACTGACACAAATCATGACAGATTATGAGCTTTAATAAGTAAAATTATCCCAGCTACAATGACAGACAACAAATATTACATTTATAGTATTACAACTAAAACCGTTTTTGACGCCGCCACCACAGTTTGTCCTTCATGAGCTTTCGTAGACAAGATGGCGGTGCAAGATGGCAGCTGCCTGTGTGGCGACCCGTGGCCATGAAGATATAAACAGCTTTTTATAAGGTAAAAATAATAAAACAAGGTCTTTGTCTGCAATGATTAGACATGTTTTTTTTAATTATTGTCATTAGTGATTATCTCAATTTCGGCTAAAAGAATTGACAAAATCCTACAGACTGTGCCTTTAACACAAAATTGAATCTAGTATAAAATGTGGAATCTCACAGAATTTGTTCATTTGGGCGAGTTTCTGATGTATTTTGGATGCTGCTGCTTCCTGCACCTGACATTACCTGGTTTATTTATGTAATTACTTATTCACTTTTAGGGCAACATTTTTATCTTTATGTTGAATTTGAGTTGAAAAAATTAAATGCCTGAGAATGAAACATTCTAGGGGGTTAAATAAATAATTTTCATTTAATAATCAGGTGTTGAACATGATAGTTTTGGAGAATCATTATTGCATTTGACAGAGGGGGTACAGAGGGCAGTATGACAAAATGGCTCAGGGGGTCCACAAGTCTAAAAATGTTGGGAACCACTGGTCTATTGTGTGGGCCAGAACTGGGCCAGGTAAAAGTTGCCATGTGGAAATCTACAACTGATTTAATTTTGGAGTCAACATAATTCAAGACAGCCATCATCATAGCACACCGTTGTTGAAGCTGATTGTCATCCCCAACACGTACTCTGAGCTCTGACGCAAGATCTACATTTAAAACTTTAATTCAAAGACAACAAGGTTTTAATTTAGATAATCAGATTAATAGATTGGCATTATGACTGCTCAGTGGTTAGCAAGATGCATCAAGAAGGTCTGGGGTTCGATTCTCCAGGTACTCCGGTTTTCTCCCAAAGTCTAAAAACACGCATATTAGGCTGCCTTCTGGAAAAGTGATTTGTTATCGCAATAGGATTTGCCTTCTTAAATAAAGGTTAATAAATAAATAATAAAGATAAGGTTTTGGGTATATTGCAACTTTAACCAAACATCCCTTTGCTTTATTTAGCAAAGGTGTCAAAAGGTTGTATTTCAGTAACTTTACAATGAAAGGCTATTTTTGTCTGTTAGTCGAGCTATCAGCTTTTTCCAATGCAGGTTTTTTAAAATGCTGCTGGTCACATTATGCAGAGCAGCCTGACGGACCACGGACGCTGTATGTCCAAGGATGTCACATTCTCCAACTGGACGATGATTGACTCAGCAACACTTAACATGCAAGTGAGACAAGCACAAACTTCAAAGTGGACTGCAAAGCCAGTCCTTACAGTGTAAGTCAGGTGTATAAAGTTGTGTCGCTGCTCTGACAGTTTTATCGTTCAGGCTGACTTCCACTGATTAAAAAAAAAAAGATCTAGTGAGAGGTGACACAAGTGTGCAAAAGAGAGACAGAGCTGCCATGCATAAAACATTGTAACTCACTGATTACCTCGATGATAATGTGCTTCCTAATCTGCGGAGCAACAACCGAATGTAAATGGTGGTTATTATGCAGGCGTTAGCAGAAAAATCGCCAGTGAGGCCCACACACGAGCCCTCCAACGCCCACGCTGTTCATCCACCACATGCCCAGTCCCATGCTTGTGCCACAGACATGCTGGCGATGATGAGTAATACTCACATAGAGAGAAGGGGCAGAGAGGAGGAGAGGAGAAGGTAGAGGAGGGAAAGGAGAAGAGGGGCAGTGGCAGAGCGCCCCCACACAAGTTCCCAGGGGGGAGGCAGGCTGGTGCAGGAGACTGGGGTGAGGTGGGGTGATGGTGGGGACAGAGCTATGGACGGCATGAGCATGAGCTAAGGGGATTAGGGCTGATGGCAGGGTCTTATTCTGGGGTTCAGATTGTCAGAGCGCAGTTTACAAACAAATGAGGGATTTCGGGCAGGGGGGGTTGGGGGGTGTTAGAGGAGGAAGAGGATGAGCAGAAGCGGGTCTTCACACCTGTACCAAAAAGAGGCAACAGTTAGACTAGAGAGGATCAGGTAGCAGGCAAATTTAAAGCTCAGTGATCCACATTCCTGTGAGGTAAAAAGTTAAAACCACTTTGAGTTAAAGAGTTAAATCTCTGGCGCCCCCTGTGGCGGCACATGGAAAAATATGGAGGTAGATAAGAATGGAATTAAGTATGGAGGCGCAGTTGTTGGTTTTGGAGATGTTTTTTTTCTATTCTAAATTCCCATGTTGAGTGTTACACAAAAGAAGAATATACATGTTCCACATCATCAGTAATCCGAGTGTTCCCCCCCTACTGCAGAACAGCCCACCCGCCTTATAAAATATGAACCACCACGCCGCAAAAGCTACGTAACTTTCGAGTGGGAAACGGGCTGAACCCCTTCTTCTCCACATACATGCTTTAAGCGGTTCTCATTGATTTAGCGTCGGTCAAATGTGTCTCCATTTCGGACGAACTGGCCACCTACTTTCCTTTAACTTATGAACAGTGCCGTAACAAATAAGACAAATGTATATATATTTTTTTTATAAAAAAAACTATTCATAAATGAAATCAAAGAAAGCAAAAAGCAAAAAAAGTATATCATATTTCCTCATTTTCCCCCAAATTAAATGCAATCAATAATAAAATACAAAACTAAATCAAGTCCTACAACAATTCATAAACACATACTATGCCATATCATATTTCTACAACAAACTCACCTTTATAATTTTTTAACACACGCATTGCTCCTGCGGTTTTAACATGAATCTATTCCACAGCTTGTTCCTTGAATTGAAGCACTCTGCTCTATCAAACTGGATCAAATTTTGGGGGTTCGTATTAATTACAGGAGTAAATTTTGACCGTGTTTTTTGAATGTACTACCAAAATGACTTTCAAAATTTTCTCGTATATTGACTCGCAGGGAATAAATCCTCATAAATTCTCCCTCCTGCTGTATGTCATGCAGAGCAGTACATATAAACAACCGTAGTTGAAATTTTCACACAAAAGTCTGAAAAACTTATTTTTAACTGCAAAGATGAAAAAAAGATATCATATAGTATGATGGAAAAGTGGCTGACTGAACTCATCTGAGGATTGCATGATAATTTACATTAATGCAAACCAAATGGTAAGATTTACTGTAAAACATAATGCTAATTTAAAGAATAAATATTGAATATTTGTTTGTGCGTGGGAAGAAGCAGCACCAGTTGAGTCCCTTAAAGGTTTGACTTTTTAAAACTAGAGGTGTGTCAGGCTTGTTCCTGTAAAAAGTGTTTATTTTCTGACTAATTAAATGTCACAAAGAAGTCAATGAAGAGATTCGACCTGCAAAGGTGCTCTCGAAGATACAATGAGTCACCCTGCGGTGTCTGAAGTACAAATGACTCAGAAGTGCAGCGTGCTTATCTACTTTGTCCAATATACAGAGACCAAGCGGCCAATCAAGAGAACAGTGGGAACCGGTGGGAACCAGTGGGATCCGGTGGGAACCCTGCAGATCAGTAGGTGGAAAACAAGAAAACGGGAATCGTTAAAACATGCCACTCTGATTTAGATTTCTTAAAATAAAAGGCGCTACATTGTTGCTTTTGTTCCAAGTCTTTGATTCAGACACACACAAAAGCAAGACACAAAACTAATGGAGAACGGTGGGTGGTGGATTTAAATCAGAAACGAGACTGTAGGATTTTTGTAAAAGCAGCCTGCTTTTTATGACTCAGCAGAGACTCGACGCTATGGAAGAAAATTTATCGACTTCCTTAAAAAAAGAAAAACAAACCCCATCGTACCACCTGAAAGAGTCCTCGTTCAAACAGTTTTTCCAGTTCTTCTGGACACAGCTCTGAAAGCACAGATAGTTACCGCTCTGAGGTTTTAGGTGAGCGATGTACACCAGTGTGTTTATAGCTGCCTGTACCGACTCGGCCAGGAAACACCATCCATCACACACCCATCACATCCCTGCAATTAGGTTACATCCCACAACCGGATCTGCTACTGCAGCTCCGTGACACAGACTGTGATTTTAACGATGAAGGGATAAAACAAACAGGAAAAAAAGAAAAGAATGGGAGGGAATATCCCAGCTAATGTCGTCATACAATATGCAGTATTATCAGTGGAAGAGGAAAAAAAAAACGCTTGGAACAATGCATACGTTTGGCTCTTCTGTGCACATATGGTAGGTTGGCTACTGTGTGTGTGGCTCTGCTCTGTGTGGGCATCATGTTCTGTTTTTACTAGCACAGCTCTGGGAACTGAAAAGTTTGTTCAGTAGGTGACTTTGTTCCACACAACGATGTCTGATACGTTATTATAAAGACTGATCTTCAGCACAGACATTCACGGTCCTAAGAGTCTACACTGATCTTAGTCATCCTCCTTGTCAGGCTACCAGAGTATTTTCAGCTTATTATAATACATTCGATCTTCCTCTGGTTTCATTTCAACTTTTCATTCTCCAGTAAAACAGTGACTCACTGCCTGTTTGGAAAACAACGACATTTATTCAAAGGTCTAAATGGTTAATTTTGAAAAAAAAAAAAAAGGTTGAAAATGTCCCCAGTAATGACTGTTATTGAACATAGCATTTTATATGAGTGTAAAAAAAAAGTTGGCATATCCACAACTGATTCAAGACATGTGGACTGGCCTTTGCTTCCAATAAAAAATACATAAATAAATGAAAACCAGTTTGAAATGGAGGACAAAACTATGTCAAAAACAGACATTGGGCTTCATGCAAGAACATTTTTGTATTCTTATCCTAAATTTCTCTTACTTTTTTCGTACGAACATGTCACGTCAGATTCAACAAACTCTTCTATCTTCAGGAAAAGTGTGTAAATGAGCTGCGTAAACTGATGAATGTGTATCAGCTGCTCATGCACAGGGAGAGGTGATTTGCATAATTTCCACCCCAAAAACACCATATAAGGCTACGCTTCCTGCCCCAAACACCAGGAAGTGTCCATTCATAAATGRCATCGCAAAGTAAAAAAGAACTTTACAAGTTCAGAGATTGAACTCCTGCTCTCAGAGATCCAGAAGGAGAAAAAAATCTGTCATTTTTAGCAGCGTCAGACCTGCTAAAGCCGAGGAATGAAATGACGACTTCTGTCAAATATTTTTAGTTGAAGTGTAAACAACTGTTACATAGTTTTATAACATCATTTGTGTGTTTGTGTAATGTTATCAGTCATAACAGCAATAATTATATCGGATATCGATGTCGGCTGAAATTTTCATATCGGTGCATCCTTTGCTAACCATCTTCTCAACAGGTCATGTTTGTCCTATAGAAACCTAAAAAAATGTTGAATATGTAATTATTTGAAAATGTAATTATTTTACACTGTGTAAATATAAATACATAAAATAAATTAGAGGCAAAGGCGGCTTTGTATTATTTAATAATTTATGCTAAATTCTAGTGGATTCAGAAGATTGCGAGACTGTATAACAATTTATGCTACAGAAGCTAATGTCTGCTAGCCAATTCAGTAATTAACGAGGTACACTTCGCTGCAGCATGCAGAATGGGGCGGGGACGGACCTTTCCGTCAGTCCCATACCTTATATGGAAATGGGACTATTGCATTCCGAAAATGAAGGTTGCTCCTTAAAGACGCGGGATTAAGAGAGCAAAGGAAGAAGAAAAGAAGAAGTTAGAGAGTTTCTTCTACTCACGTTGAAGTACTCAGAGCATTATTGATGAATTTCTTTTATCCACCTCCCCAAACACAGACCCTCAGGGTAACCTCACAGGTTTAATGCCTAAGGTTAACCTCACAGGTTCAATGCCTAAGGTTAGTTTGTTACTGTAATATAATATTAATATCCAAAAACAACAAAGATTTAATAAAGATTTGAAAATGAAAAAGGGACATACCACGTGACATAACACGTTGTGTAGCCATTTCCTTACTGTAAAATTTGTATTTTTAATGTTGAAAGTGTTCGATAGAAAATAGTGTCACTAGCGCCCCCTTCATTTTCGGAATGCAATAGTCCCATTTCCATATAAGGTATGGGACTGACGGAAAGGTCCGTCACCGCCCCGTTCTGCATGCTGCAGCGAAGTGTACTTGTAATTAACAGTGATTACACTGGCTTTATAAGCTTATTTCAGTTTTAAACTGTTGCATTATTAGATTCAGTTCTGGTCAAATCACATCCATATCGAGGTAAATAAGATAAAATCTGCTACTTGTGTAATTAAACACATTTTCCTGTTTCTTTTCTGTTATTAAAAGCACAGTGTGTAGGATTTTGTCAAGTCTTTTAGCCGAAATTGTGATAATCACTAATGACAATAATAAAAAACATGTCTAATCACAGCAGACAAAGACCTTGTTTTATTATTTTTACCTTATATAAAGCTGTTTATATCTCCAGGGTCGCGGGTCGCCACTACAGGCACCTCCATCTTGTCTACGAAGGCTCATGAAGGACAAACTGTGGTGGCGGTGTCAAAAACAGTTTTAGTTGTAATACTATAAATGTAATGTTTGTTGTCTGTCATTGTAGCTGGGATAATTTTACTTATTAAAGCTCATAATCTTACCACTTGAAACATCACTAGCCCTGAAGCTGCTGGTAGACATCGTGGTTGGAATTATCAAAGGTTTTTGACACCTGAGAGACACCGTAGCAACTCCTTTGCGTTTGGAAGTGGGGGGTGGGGGTGGGGGGAGGACCAGGGAGGATGATTCAACCACTCAACCACTAGATGTCGCTGAAAACAACAAATCCTACAAACTGTGCCTTTAAATCCATAACACACACAAATTTCAGACATATAAAGGCCTCTGTATGAAAACTGAAGTATAGTGAATATCTTTATCTATCCAACCCAACATGTCTTTTAAACTTTTAAACGCATACATAGTGTAGTTCATGGTCAAACACAATATCTGTATATGTAAACTGGTTTCATCACTCTGCCCATCAAAGGAAGACAGTCAGAGGAGATAAACCAGTGAGAGAGAGGACACTGCAGAGGTATTTATTTGAAGAACATAAAATCTGGCCACTCCGGCTGTGAGCAGTAATCCGCTGAGGGACTCGAGAAAACAAGAAGAAAACCCGAAGCAATAAAATTAGCTGTGGCGAGGGAGGGCCGTGTGACTGCAGGGGGAGCCGAATAACATTCAGGAGAAAGTTTACAATTCTTTCCATGTTTTCCCCCTAAATGTCTCATTTGGTGGCTGGCGCACTGAAATACGTTATTCGAATTCCTAAAGGTCACAAATGTTTAGCATCTGCCTGCAGTGTTCTTTAGCTGGAAAATAATGTGCTTTTTCCTTTCTCCTGTGGCTTAACAACTTGACATTTCTAATTTCTTAGTCTGTTTTATTTTTGAAAATATGCAGAACAGACATGTTACGAGTGACATCAGGAACAAACATAACTCTGCAGAGAAGACACTTGATTGAAAGAATTAGTGACTGAGAGAGAAGTTCAGGAGAAAGAGGCTTGTTACATAATTTGGACTAAAGGAAAATGGGGGCTTGCACGAAGCACACATCCAGATGGAAGCAATATTCAGCTCAAACAGTACTGTAACCGGATGCCTCTGTAAAAAAAATAAAGATTTAAGGTTCCCTGTTGCAGCTCCTTCAACGTATTCCTCATGTGTCAAATATATGTATATTCCAACACGTGTGTTGTTGCAGGACAGTTTTGGCTTGTAAAAAAAGCGGCAAATAGGATTGGCTGGAATCTGGTTACGTTAGGAAACCACGGCATGTGAGTTTGGGCATGCTGCAATGTATAAAATGACAGACCCCAGCGCCCACCACTCTGCTAAGTCAATTCCAAATCCTGTTTTACTCTCCCGTTTCTCAAACAGGTCTGCACACTCCTTTCAGAGAGGAAAAGAAAACACAGAGTGAGAAATAAGCACATAAAAAAGAGGATAGAAGAAAATCAGTTTGCCCCGCTTAAGAGGACCCCGTAATGTCATGTTGCGAATTTATTTTATTTTGTTTTTTAGCATAGCTGATCTTTGTGACAGCTTTAGAAGGATTAAAAGCCCATTAAAAATCTCATTAAATTGTGATTAGTAGCCCCGGCTGCACAGATGCACTAAAGGTACAAATTAGAGCATTTGACAGGGAAGAAATTCAGACATAACCAATCTCAAAGGTACAGGAGTGGAAGCACTTCGCATGCTAAATTATGCACAACAGAGACGAACAGAGTATCCCTGAAAAGCAACAAAAAAATGCATTTATTATAGATCACTCCCGTGAAACAAAAAAAAAAAAGGAAGTTTCCATTTAGTCTCTTCACGTGTTCTTTAATGGCTTCACAAAGTGGCTAAAAAAGGAAGACGAGGACAAGAGTTAAAACTGATGAGTTACTGTTTCTTAGAAATCTCCTCTGATTCTTGCTTTTAAGCTCATCCCCTCTTTGTTCACTTAACGCCAAGCCCCCCCGATGCCCCACATAATCCCCTGATTACGCTCACTCTTTCATTAGCCGCTGGCATTTTTTTGCTGACTCGGGCTGTTCTCCAGCAATAACATTAAAAGCTACACAATGTTTATATCTCCATCACCAGGCTACACTCCCCCCCAAACACAAGCTGTCTTGGTAGCAGCATTTACACTGCAAACTGTATGTATGCCACTTTGTACATGGAGTCATGAAGTATTTTACATTTTATGCAATTTATTGTTAAACTGGAAGAAAAGTTAGCATGTGCTCAGATTAGCACAAAGATTATCAATAAGGGGAAAACAACCAGAAACGTGCAGTGTCACAAATTCTTTTTTAAATGATGAATTTAGCATTCCTTGAAGAAATGCATACACCACCATGTTTGTTCAGGTTTTTAAGGAGACATGCCATGTTTTTAAAATCCTTAAATCATTCAGTTGGGGTCAATATAAAGTAAAGAATTCCTCCTTATTGTAACTCCACAAGCCCCATTTTTGCCACCTTTCTGAGGTACATTTCAGATCAACTCGTTTTGAGGCTGTTTCTTTACATCCAAACGAGGCGCTTCACCCCGCTCCAGCTTTAATAGAGGGGTTTCATGTCATGCTTTTAAATCCTTATTTTTCACATTTCAGTCTTTCAGTTGGGGTCTTTATAAAGTGGAACTAATGCTTTGGTCTGGATTTACCAGCCCCACTTTTCTGATGTATTTCTCAAAGCTGCTGGTTTTGATACTGTTCCCTTTAAGCCGCTTTATGCCCCGCCCACTTCAGGCTTCCAGACCGATCCATTCAAGTTTGAGAGAAGGGGTTACCGTTTTCTAGGCAAAAATATTTTTAACAATTTAATTAAAATATGTCAACAACAGAAGATTTATCCATCCAGCCTTACATGTTGGAACCAGAGTCTGATCCAGAGCCAGAGGAGGATGAACATGACAAAATCGTGGTCAGTAAGTCCAGACATGATGTCCCTTTGAACTCATCATTTTATTTGATTGTTCAGTCCTCGTGGCAGGTGTTGCGAATGACTCTCAATTACTGCCACACCAAATCTGAGCTCACTTTCTGCAGATTTGACTGAGTTTTCACCATTTCTGTGTTTGCTAAAGTTGATTAGCTGTAGAAGCTATTTTGAATCAGGTTGAATCCAAAAGTTAATCAGTTGTAGGTCATCATTCAGTGACTAAAATCTGAGACTTCTGTTAAAATCCATCTAGTGGTTTGTAAGATATTTTGCTAACAGACAAACAGGTAAAAACTTTATTGCTCGCATCTTGACTTTTAATAGAAGGCAATAACTACTTCCTAATAGATAAATTAAACTTTTTTAGGTATTAATTACCTTAAGTTATGAATCCATGAACCTATTTCCAGATTTAATATCAATTCATCATAAATCTTAATTAGCATTTACAAAACAATGCTACAACTTTTGCTTTTTAGTAAGAAAAGCACATTGAAGATGCTAAGACATTCAAATTATTATCCAGAACCAAACAGCTGGCTCTGAATGTAGACATATTATAATGTGTGAAACAAATGCAGCCATCTTACTTTTCCTCTATGCTGGCAGAGTTTCTGGACGAGAACTGGACGATGTCTCCGTTGGAGGTCTCCTTGCCCTCCGCGGTGCCGTTGGTCCTGATGAAAGGGTCCAGGTCAGTGAGGGCTGCTGGTTTCGTGCTGTTCTCCAGGTTCAGCAGGTTGAGGTAGGACTCTGCACAGACCACCGGGGCCGGGGAGAGCACTGAGGTCTGGAGCGGCCACGCAGGGGTGGAGGTGGGGTGGCGCTCCAGGGTCGGACTATAGTGCTTCTTCAGATTCAAGGAGAGAGAGTTTGCTGGTGTTGACTGCGAACCATCTGGAGAAGACAGAAAACACAAAGAGACGTAATGAGATAAAACCACTACACCCCCAAGTGTTAACTTCCTGTTTTTTTATTTATTTATTTATTTTTGGTCTATTAGCATCTCATGAATCACTGGACAAATTTTAGTGGAACTTTCAGAAATCACTGAATACAAATCTGATATCAAAAATTACTATAATTCACGTGTCAAGCTCAAGGTCAGATTATGATTCATTGTGAAAAAAAGTGAAAGATAATAATGCTTGGGTTTGATTAACAGTTCCCCCTGAATATCCCTGTATTAATGTCTCAGAATAAGCTTCTTTGAAGCCAGCATTGACCATAAACTACATCTACCATAATGCATGTTGATTGTTTTACTTGCAGAAATGGCCTCTTAGCACTAGAGGGAGGTACAAAGGATTCAAAGGTAGTCGGCAGCCTGCAAAATTCAGAGGGAAATCTGCCATTTGCTGCATTACCACCAGATACATTTTTGGCAACCCAGTTGTACTGGGAAGTGGGAACTTCCCACTTACAAGTCATAAATTTAAACTGGAACGCGCCTCCAGTGGGAATTCCCTGTCAGAAATTGGGAAAGTTCAGAATTCAACATGGCAGCTGCTCACCACAACTAAACAGTGAATAAACCTCTTTTACTTTTAATAGTGTTTCTGTATTATTTATTTCCCATTCAGTCAGACATACACGTAGTACTTTTCAGTGTTTCTAACAGGATATGTTAAAATGCTGTTTCTATGCAGGAAATACCACATAGAGCTCAGTTATTGTTTGTTAGTGGTGCTCAGCCGTAGCAATGAGACGAGGAGCATGACATTTCATGTTTAGCCAAAGTTAAACACAAAACTGAAGGAAATTTTGTAACTAATTAATTGAATGTTAGATGCAGTTTTGTATTTTATACTTTCTGATCATTTCAGTCTTTAAGTTAAAGCAGACAAAGAGTTGGTGTGTGTCTTATCATGTGTCCTTTCTTTAGTCTAAACAAAAACGAGGTACATTCTGTCGTCTGACGTAAAAGGTAACACCTCCAGAGGTGTAACCAGGAAGAGATGAACATTTTAAGGTCAATTTATTATTATTATAGGAGAAGGAAGTTGTCAGTGTTCGGCAGTGCCTGCTTTAGAGCAGGGCTGCTGTGTTTCGGTTTGATTCAGCTTAAGGTCTTAGACTGAGGCCTGCTGTACTGTAAACTTGATCGGAGTCAGAAGATTGAAAATAAAGTTTTAAAGAAGAAATCCAGCAGATTCATGTTTATTCAGACATACCATTTTGAACAACGCATATCTTTCCTACAAAACGTTGAAGTTAATTACAACTGGTCCTTTGAGGGCCACCATAACACTCATGTGGCCCTCGTCGAAAATCAGTTTGACACTAAATCAGCTTTACAGATTCTGAGTTAATAGTTGGTAGCTCAGAGTCAACACATACTCTGAGGGCAACTAACTATATAACATGTTTACTTACGGCCCTGTCACACTAGACAACTTATGCCAACTTATGAACATTTTAAAGACGTCTACATTGAAGATGGAATTAAAAAAATCAGCATGAATCTTCTTTTTGGCATGTACATAATGCAATTGGAACAAATTTATCAAATATATAACTTTTATTAGCAATTTAGACATAAAAAGTTTCATAAGTTGTCTAGTGTGACAGGGCCTTTAGTCTTGCATTAAAGGGGCAATATTATATGTTTCTCAGGCATACATTTAAATACTATACCAGAATAAAGTATCTATGTCACCTTTAACTGTTATTAAAATGCTGTTTTTATGTTTAGACAATAAACTTATCTTCTCATCACTTCCTATTCTAAACACCTTGAAATTGGCCTCTGTCTCTTTAAGAGCCACCTTCCACTTCTGTCCCGCCCATTTCAGTGCAGGGTGGGGGTGGGGGGGGGGTTCCACGTGCGCTATGATGCAGTTTACTTGGCATCTGAAAATGCATTTCATCAAAGGTATTTTGAATCTGAAAAGAGCTTCACTGAGTGAGAAGTGGTGTTAAGAGCTCAGCAGACAGTTGCAGTTTCACTTTCAGTTTCACTTTACTGCCGAGAGCCTGCAGGAGTCAAGGGCGGGGTGTGTGGGGTGGGAGGTGGGGAGGTGTTCTCCATGATGAGGAAGTTCAGCTTAAAGACACGTCCCAGGGGCGTTTCTGGTACCAAAAGGCGTTTCTGGTCCCCACCTGTCGTTTTGCTCCTCAGCATGGCTTCCTAGAAACGCTGCAGGATTTCTCAAACATGCATGAATGAGTCAAAGCAAGGCTTTGGACATGTTTTTTTATGAGAGTATAACATTATAACATGATATAAAACTCAAAAAAGTTGATTTTACATATCTTGCCCCTTTAACTGTTGGTGTCAACACTGACAATCTGCTATAGCAAAACATCTCATGTACTGTAAATATTTTAAATAAAACTCTCAGGAAGTAATAATTGACTAATATATCTAAAACTAATTAATATTTGGTGTCACAATTACAACTAACATACCTCACGCATAGCATGACCTTAAAGGTTTGACAAAAAAAAAAGCCATAACTCTCACAATACTTGGGTCTTAGTTTGACATTGTCGTAAGAGCAAGCAGACTTTAAAAAAGGTTGAGTTTATTTGTAATGATTTCCCAAAGTGCTGATTCAGCAGAAAAGAGAAGTCAGCACAGAACCAACCGCCGCACTCAGGTCAGCCACATCTGAGATTAGCAACACAATCATTTTCTGTTAAAAAAGACTGACATGATGAATAAAGGCTCGGAGCATGTTGTGAAAGATTAAAATGTACACATACTCAAGTAAAAAAAAAAAATCAATAGGGATGCAGACTCAGACATACTGACTGAGAAGAAGAATGTGGTCGTTTATATTCATTTTGATGAGATCAGCCATTTTCGAAGCTGCTGTAAATACGGCTGAGCAAAGACTGCTCCAAATGCTCTTCCAATATATAAGCTGTACATACAATAAAACTGTTTGATGAGGAAATGGTCTGTGAGTGTAAAATAATGCTGAGAGGGGGCAGTTTAAAATCCACTGAATACTGGAGAACTTAGAGGATTTTATAGTGAAGCTGTTGTGTGTTAGAGAAGAGTGAAACTCATATGTATGATCTTTTAAGTGAACGATTAAGACTTTATTTAAAAAATAATCATTTTAAAAGATAAATCTAATCTTAAAACATCAGGTTTGAAGATGATAAAACCTTCAGATCATGTGTAAAACTTAAGGCCCACAGGCAAAATATGGCCTGCAAAATATTTGTTTTGCTTAAAACACTGTATATAAGTAGAAAGTACTGCTGATGTTTCACAGTAATTACCCAACTTAAAACATAGAAAATTTAGTTATTTTTATAAACTTTTATTTTGATGTGAAAAAGATCAAACATGTTTTAAAAACTGAAACTGATCTGAGCTAATGTGAATCAGAGGAACGATTCACTTAATTTTATATTTCATTTTTTTCTGTGTTCACTTTTTATTTCAAATCCAAATTGTACTATTTTTACTAAGAAATACAGAGTAAATGAAGTACTAATACAAAACAATGCATAAAATTGAATTTTAATGATGTACCCCTACATATAAATTTTTTTTAACGATTAAGTCGTGTTTGTTCAGAATTCTGTACAATGGATCTTGGGAAAATGTACAGTAATTCAAATTTATAGATAAATAATTTGACATATTTTTTGAGAACTTCCAGTGTGACTGAGTTTGACAGTCCTGCTTCAAAAGATGACATCAGCCTCAGTTACAGTCTGTGTTTAGTGATAATTCGTGTGTGTCAGCAAAGTTAAATCCCACCTTCTGTACTCTGAAATTACAGCCTTCCTGAACCCACTGTAGCATCCAACCTGCCATACGCAAGAGATGATGTAATGGTTTTGTAGCAGTTACATCCTGACTTCAAACAAACCCAACACAAACATTCTAAAAAGAAATGTGTAAACAGTATGTCTTTAGTTGATAACGCCATATTAACTAGACTTTTCTTGCTACATTTGAACTCAGAAGCTTTCATTTTTCCATCTCAAGAGGAAAGCTGATTGGTAAAAATGACCAAGGTCAGATTTCTAGCTTTGAAAGTTTAGGAATTTAAATGAGCACCAACTTCAAAATCCTTCTCGGCTGCCATGGAAAAATATTTAAAGATGGTGACAGGTGGCATTATAAGCTGATAATTAGGATTTTTGTCAGTTTGAGCATCATTAAATCAGCTGAACTGATGGTGCTGGAGAATTTCTACAAGTGAACCATGATAAAATGATGTTTGTATGTACAAGACTTAATTTAATGCTTTTCAGTCAATTAAAATATCAACAGGGAGGTTCTAGTCAAAGCTTAGGTTTCGGATCATGGCTCTGTTCATGATTTTCTTTGGACTGATTGGTATCTGGGTTGTGAGAAACGGGTCTATGATGAAAAACAGAATGAAGTAGACATAAAACTGGTCAAATAATTTTTTTCCCCAGGTAACTCAGAGTATATTTCTGCTTAATTGCTCTGCTGAAGTTGGTTTCTGAATAAAAGCACATGATTTATTTCTTTTCCCCTCAAAACTGATTGACTGGAAGCTTTAAATCATAAGCCAACTTCAGCATCATCCTTGCTGTTCTTGGTTTAATATCTGGACTTCTGAGGTAAATAAAACATTACATCAAGTTCTCAATCTTTTTGACTAAAGTGATTATTCTGATATTTTCAGAAAAATTTCAGACAGGAAGTCAGCGTGGAGTCACGATTTGTGTGGCGACTGACTGTTTCATCCACATGCAACCAGAGGAGCGAGTAATGAGGACAGCAGCTCCGCAGAAAACGGACCTGACACTTGTTTGAGTCACACTGTTCCCTCCCCGTCACAAATCAGGTCACTTACTCTGTCCGTTAGCCGGAGACGCTCGCTGTGACGGTTCTGCCGGTGCCGTGTGCGCGGCGTGGGCCTCCATCTCTTTCAGCTGCTGCACGAGCAGGGCCAGGTGCTGCAGCAGGTCCCTGTTCTGCAGCAGCAGCTGGTGGATCCGAGCCTGAGCCTCCATTCGAGCAGCTGTCTCCGCTGCCATCTGGTCTTTCAGCAGCTGCACCTGCAGCGGGAGCAAAGGGCACGCTCACTTTATGTATCTGTAAACACCATCCGAAGGAAAACCCGTTTAATCCACTTTCCTGACTCATCGCTTCGCCTTATGTCCTACCTTTACCCCCAGCATGGCTCTATGGAAACTAAACTGGATTTATAATCCTGTCTATCACAGTACTGAAACTAAAAATGTAAACATTTATATTTACAGTCCTTCTGTTACTGTATTAGTGCTGCTCTCTAGTGGTGCAGAATTCACATGAAACAAACAGGTTCCTCATTTATCGACTATAAACAAATCATAATGCTGCTGATTCTATCACACACTATTTAATTTTAAATAATCGTGCAGTTGTATGGAACAAAAATGTCATATTTTCCATATTTGCTAAATGAATAATAAAGACATTTGTTTTGGAGCTGGTCTACAACAATAAAATACTACAAGATTAGCTACTATTAATTTAAACATGTATGCTATATGTTAAAAGTAATTTAAGAAAATGTTTTTTTTTCTTTCAAGCAATTGTTTGTCTTTCTTACCTGTTGTCGATTGCTCTTTTAACGACGAGAAATAATGTTTAATTCGAACCAGATGGATGAGCTAATGGCTAGTCAGAGCACAGCTAAGATCATGGTGGGTGTCTACCAAGCAAGAACAACTCCAATTTAAAAAATTCAGGGCGGTTGTTGAAAAACAGTAAAACTTTACAAAGCTTTATGTCACCATTTGTTTTGTATAATTCTGATAGTCCTGTCTAAAGTGCTACAACTAGCTGCTGCTGCTGCTTCTATTTTCTCTTGAAAATTATAACAAAATGAAACTGTAGTTTTTAAAACTGCAGCATCGGGTTTGGTCCTGCTTGGACAAGTTAATAAAATCTTTTTTTTTTTCTAATCGGAAGCTGCTCAAAAAACAATTAAAAAGATAAGCTAATCTTTCTACAGAACTACTTCTAAAGATCCAAACTATCCCTTTAAGATGTTGTTTGCAAAGCAAACAGTTTTTGCCAGCCATAATTAAAACAACGAGGCTCTAGTTTATTAAACTAGAACCATCCTTTAAGTTGTGTGCATTAAGAATCACTGATGTTTCCTCATACGGCTCCTGTATTTGTCAGCGCTGAACCCACTCCTCACACCGAGCGCTGTGATTGGCTGCCTTTGTGGGTGTCTCACCTGTGCCACAGCCACCTGCGTGTGCTGCTGCTGCTGCTGCAGCTGCTGCTGCAGGAGCTGCAAGTAGTGCTGCGCTGCCAGCGGGGTGAGGGCTGTAGAGCAAGGGCTGCTGGGAGTGATGCCCTGGGACGTCACAGTGAAGACGGACCTTCCATCAAAGTCCTGAGCGAGGACATAAAACACATAGACTGGCTCAGAAAACGGTCCCAAGTGAACAAAAACACAACAGCTGTCACGACCATAACATCACCAGCTTTGGACCTTGTTATCGTTACAGTATTTATGCATGTTTAATGCGATTTGAGTATAATATGACACCCCCCCCCCCCCATTCTTTTAAGCTTACAAAGCATAAAAAAATCTAATCCTTGTGTATAATGCTACCCCTACTTTAATACAGACTTCTGGATTTTTCAGCCTTTGTAGTGCGCCCTGTGGAGGGTGGAGGAGCAGCGCGAGCTTCTGCATGTCGCTGAAAATGAAGCTGCTTGGTAAATTAGCAAGATGGGCAGCTTCGAGGAGCAGCACGTCTGGTCCTGTTGAACATGTGGACTAGGGGTGTAAATCACCAGCTTTATCACGATACGATATTACATCGATATGTTTGAATGACATTTTGATATTTCTCGATATCACAAAGTCTGTCGCAATACGATTTCGATTAAATTCAATTCACGTCTGCGATCGATATAATACGATATCATATTCCGCATATGATGTCGATTCCCATCGAGCATATGATGACGATATAGATCTATATTTTCATTTTGCCTCGATATAACTGAATCATGAACCATTTATATCGATATTTCAATATAGATCAATGTATCGTTACACCCCTAATGTGGACATGCAAATAATGTCTTCTTTCCATCAACATGGTTGACGTGAAAAGAAATAAAGTTAATATTTTTCCACCTCGGAGACAATATTTTAGTTCTGTACGAGACAATATTACAATTTATTGAGATGGTGCATTATCAAAACATCGATCAAAATTTACTCGCATGTACATGGTTAATTTTTGAGGTTAAACCTTTCCCATTATACATGCATAAATACTGAATATGTTATTATCTCTCTCACTCTCTCTGTGTGTGTGTGTGTGTGTGTGTGTGTGTGTGTGTGTGTGTGTGTGTGTGTGTTAGCAACATTTCATATGAGCCACTGAAGGGATTTTAATGAAACTCAGAGTAATTATCGAATGAACATCAAACATATATTAATCTTTGGAGTCAGCCCAATTCAAGATGGCCGCCTATCAACATAAACAGACGTAGAAAGGAACGATGTACTTAGTTTTTTTTATTCATTTTATTTAAAAAACAAAACAAATTCACATAAAACAAAACTACAAATTAAATAAAATGAAAGGCAACAGAAGAAGAAAAAAATCTTATATCTGCCCCCATTTATATATAAAATTCTGGATTAATCTAGAAAGTGATGTTAAAGATGCCAGCTATATTTAAGAGAATGGTAAAAAGTTAGTTTGTTGAAAACATATGAAATAGTATAATTTGTATCTGTACAACTTGTTGCTTGAAAAAGTAGTTAACGTTTTTGTTATTTGAAGATTATTGTTTGAATTGATTTTTTTGAAAAGAGGGGCAGATTTGACTTTTTCTTCTTTCTGCCGTCTTTCATTTTATTTGTGATTTGTATTTTTACTGTATATAGAATTTGTTCTTTTTTTAAATGAAATGAATACACTTTATAAACTAAACGCAAATGGCTAAATGGCTCTAACTTTCATAAACATAGCTAAATTTGGTGTGGTAGTAGCTGACAGTCATTCCTTAACTTGGCACTAACTGCTCGCTGATCGCTTAGTAAATTTTTGCCATCAACTATCAGGTTCAAAATCTGTTCAAAATATATTTAATAAATCACTGGATAGATCTTAATAAAAACTCTTAGAAATAAATCAATACAGGTGCAACTGTTTCACTGCCGTCATCGCCACATAATTTTAGGAAACACTAAAATGGCGATAACTCAGCCATTTTTTACCAATGTTGAGATACAATTTGACGTGGTAGTCGATGCACAGTCGTAGCACAGCACACTGTAAGAAAGTCACACCAGTTCTCTCTGTTCTCATTAAAACCGGCCTTTATCTTTCTCTCATTTTGTAATGTCCACATTCAACCGCTAGAGGGGAGAGCAGCACAATAAAATCTGAAGTGAGCCTCCTAAAATTAACAAAAGGCAGAAAACTCTTCTACATGGCATGTATACAAGCAATTTTTAAAAATGACCTTAAATAAGCAATAACTCTAATGAGTTACTTTTTGTACATGATCAGAGTTGTAATCAACATCATTAAGCTAATCTTCAGGCGTTTTCAGCACACTTTTTCCAACTCAGCACAAGGATCTATCAACGATCTTTTGCCCAAACTTTGAGCCTTTCCTTATCTTTCTTCCTGCCTCTCTCCTACTTGTTTGGTGCTTATCTTCACACAGCAGATGTTCCGAACCCCTCAGTTGGATTATTGTGGCAGGTTTTTTTTTTTTTTTTCAGAAATCAAAGAGAACAGACTTGGTTTTGGGGAGGATTAGATGTCTCTTTGACACAGCAGGCAGGAATAGTCAAGCTACCCACTCTGATCCTCCTTGTCTTTATTTTTTTCACCCCCAACAGGACGACAGTTTTTTTTTACACCGGCTGATTTCGGTCAGGAAGAAGACAAAACTCATCTCGGTTGATGCTTAGTTCTATGAGCCATTTGGAAGCTTTGCTCACTGATAACAGCATGAAGTGCCACCCGAGCCAAGCTATGAATCAAGAGGGCAGAGTCAGTGTCATGTAGACACAAAAGCTGCAACAAAGAAACCTGCAATCATCACAGTGTGGAGCCTGCTCCATGCTACTGCTGAGTTGGGGAGGAAAGGAGGAACATGAAGGGATGAAAATGTGGACAAGCAGAACCTGAGGGCTAACTGAGGACATGATGTTGACTCTCTGAGCTCTTTTGTACAAAACCTTTTAAAGATAGCTCTGACTTCTGAACTATTTCCATGAAAATTTGATGTGTTTTTGCCAAAAACAGAACAAAAAAAAAAAAGCCATGGTAGCAGATAGAGATATCTGTTGAATTGGTCTTGGAGCTGATGTGTCCCATCACATCAGATCAGGTATTAATTCATATCAGGCCAAACTAAACTAAGCATATTTTCATGTTCCTGGCTTTTTAAACGGAAGTAGTTCTAGATAACTAGAAGGCTCCAGAGATGTGTCTTGATTTGTTTTGTTAATCAGGAAGACCCCTGGAAAATTGGTCCAAATACTATTTTAACATTTTCTACTGAGGATTTCTTGGTGTCGTGTGAAAGAGGAAACTTTAAACCATATTTGGATATCAGGATTTCCCAATTGGTATTGAAATTAGCTTCACTAGTGAGCAGGAAAAATAGCCTAAATGTAGGGCCTGTTTTTGCTCAAAGGGCAGCTGTGGCACCGACAGCCGACCAGGAGTAAACAGGTTGCTACCCTTGGATGCTACATGTTAGCAAGTCGATTCTGAATTTGTTGCGCAGTCAGAGCCGGTTAAATGATCATCTGACTTAGTTCATTGTTTACATTTTAACCTGCATTTGGTCGGCTGCTCTGGTGAAGTGTGTATTTACGGAACGAGAGCAACGCGACATGCTCTACGTAAAGCTAACTAAATCATTGATCCGCTTTAGTATCAGCACAGTCCGACACCAACGTTACTGTCATGTCTGTGGATTCTCAGTCATCCAGGACATGGAAAATTAAAAGAAAAATATGAAAAAAACATGTGGAGCTACAAGATTTAAACTGAACGACTCAAGGTTAGTATCACTATTACTTAGATCAGTGGTTCCCAAAGTTGGGGTAGGGACCCAAAGTGGGGTCCTGAAACATCAAGGTGGGGTCCTGAAAAGCTTTTCTAAATTAATGACATTTTTGCCTTAGTTGCCTAAAATGTATAAATATAGAATAATAAATATTGTTACTATGCCCATGTTTAGTTGACCTGATACAAAGGTTTATCATCCAAAACTAGTTGTGGGCACAGGTCTCTGCTACTGTTAAAAAGTTTGGGAACCACTGCACTTCAGAAATCAGTTTAAAGGGTAAAAAAATAATTGGTGATGTAATATTTTCCGTATAATTATTACAAAAACACAAAATAAGTATAATCAAGTATTTATATTTGTGTAGCCTTTGTTTTTAGGGTTATTAACAAAGTTTGTGTACTCAGACCAGTAATATTTGGGGTCACAAGATTTGCCATGAATATTTTGTGGGTCAGAAGATAAAAAGTTTGGGAACCACTGACAATCTGCACACCTCCAACTCACAGACGTAAAAGTTGAAAGAATTTTGACTGTTTCAAAGAACTGCAGTTCGCTTTGACAAACATCGACATGTATCTGATTTAGTACCAAGTTTTAATTTTTAAAAATGTGTTTTTAAAATCACTGTGTAATGTTTAAGTTCTAACTCAGTAAGTACTCGGTGTCGATATTGGGTAATGACAAGTACTCAAACTAAAACACTCTTATTCAGTTTTAGAAAAACTGGTATCGGTGCATCCCTACAAATTTTACTTACAATGATACAAACAACTTAACTAACTTAACTCAAAATATTGCTTAGGAAAGTGCTTCAAACGTCCTTTAGGATTATTATCTGGACATTTCCTTCAAGGGACCCATAGAAAAGTAATTTTTTTGACAATGTGACAAAGTGTGGTAGTAACAGACAGCCATTCCTAACACACATATCCAGCATATCTCATGAGGGTAAACAACACAAATTCATTTAAGAGGTTCATCCAAAACATCTGTAAACCCTTTCACTTCCCAGCATGAGATGATTTTTGTTTAAAACTCTGGCATGAAAGGTGGCGAGCAACATGCATTACTTCAAGAACTAGGTTTTTTTAGTCTGAACTTATTCCTGTGAAGTCATCAGTAGATGTGAACACTTTGTGCTGAGCTGAAAACTTTCAAAAGGGGAAAACGGCAGAAACAGTGAAGCCGTGAACTTTTTCAAATCATCCAGCAGTAAACGGACCTTAAAGTGATTTGTGATATCAAGTCTATCCAAAAGGCCAATTCTGCAATATTTTTATGAATTAGGAAACGTTTAAGTCCTTCCTTGGGGAACGTTTCAAATTTTATTTGATTTTTTTGCATACTTATGCATTTCGGTCTAATCTAAGTATCTCAGCAAACGAGCACTCCTCGGCTTGTGGATTGAGTTGTGGATAATTGAGGTATTTAGTGAAACAATCAGGATCCTAAGAGAAATGTCTTGTAAATCCGGGAAGCTGAGCGCTGTGAATCCAGCATGTGTAGTTTTGAGGAGAAGTTGTTTGAGGCAGACAGAAAGTACGTCCATATGTAGGATTTTTCCGGACGCACTTATAAAGATAGACAAATGGCCCAAAACTCGTGGACAGAGAGAACAAAGACGTTGTGCACAGAGGAATCCATCTGTCAAAAAATGTGGCGTTTTAACTGTGACAGATTTGTGGCCAAAGTATTGGCAGATATTGAGCACTTTTGTGGAGACTCTTCTGCTGTGACATGCACCACAGCAGGAGATGTTTCCCAGGAGTTCTGCTGCATGTGTTGCATGAGTTATGAAAGATGTGTGCGAAACCATGTGATGCATTGAGGCTTCAGCTGGAGCATACTGGGCCCTTAAAAAGAGTTTTAGTTAAATTAAATCAGGGGTGTCAAACTCCAGTCCTCGAGGGCCACTATCCTGCATGTTTTAGAGGTTTTCCAGCTCCAACACACCTGATTCAGTGACTGAATTAACTCTTCAAATTGGGCAGAAGCCTGTTAATCACCCAGCGATCAAAATCAGGTGTGTTGGAGCAAGAAAACCTCTAAAACATGCAGGATAGCGGCCCTCGAGGACAGGAGTTTGACACCCCTGAATTAAATAACAACTTGGTTATATCAGTTTATCATATCGAATTCAGCACCACTGAACAACTCAAATCAAATATCGTTGAAGGCACAGTGTGTAGGATTTGTTGTTTTCAGCGACATCTAGTGGTTGAGTGGTTGAATCATCCTCCCTGGTCCTCCCCCCACCCCCGCCCCCCGCTTCCAAACACAAAGGAGTTGCTACGGTGTCTCTCAGGTGTCAAAAACCTTTGATAATTCCAACCACGATGTCTACCAGCAGCTTCAGGGCTAGTGATGTTTCAAGTGGTAAGATTATGAGTTTTTAATAAGTAAAATTATCCCAGCTACAATGACAGACAACAAATATTACATTTATAGTATTACAACTAAAACCGTTTTTGATGCCGCCACCGCAGTTTGTCCTTCATGAGCCTTCGTAGGCAAGATGGCGGTGCAAGATGGCGGCTGCCTGTGTGGCGACCCGCGACCATGGAGATATAAACAGCTTTTTATGAGGTAAAAATAATAAAACAAGGTCTTTGTCTGCAATGATTAGATATGTTTTTTTTATTATTGTCATTAGTGATTATCTCAATTATCTCAAAAGAATTGACAAAATCCTACACACTGTGCCTTTAAGGATGTTTGAACCTTTCCTAGAGATTTGAAAATGTTTTCCTAATATTGTCGGCACCATTTACAGCCCTTCTCTACTTAGACAAGAAACATTAAAAAGGTGATTTTAATAAGAAAATCACCCTCTTAATATGATAAAACCAGAACTGTGTCAGCAATAATAAACTGTACGTGTTTAATGTCTCACCATTATGGTCTGTCCAGGTTTGACAACATTCAGCTCAGCCAAGCTCTGCAGGACCTCACTGACAGCCTTCTCACACAGCGAAGCACCAACTGAAGGATCCGATCCACTCTGGTTGTCTCCATCTTCATTTTCTCCTTCTGCTCCAGTTAGTTTACGACCTGTGAAAAAAACACACACACACACATAAAAGACCCAAGCTTACTCCCAGAGCTGACTTCTGTAGACTTTTCATCTTCTACTTCATCTGAAAGTTCAAAAGTATCCAACGTAGCAATTCGTTATTGATCAAATATTAAACCCTACGTTAGTACTATCTTCAGAGCAAACACACAATAACAGTAAGGACGCACAGCAAATTACAGTCATTACCGGAAGCACTGCTAATCACACTTCGGTGTTAGCTATCCTTCATGAACGGTGCTGCAGCACAAGGCCCAAATGAACACTTAGATCCACATTATTATTTCCATGTTCCCTAAATCTGTTGACATTCAAGCTGCTACCAGACATCTGTGCTGTTTGATCACCAGCCAAAACTAATGAGCTGCTGTGGTTTGATTTTTCCATGTCAGCCTTAATAAAGCGTGTAATCAAACCGCTACAGAACACAGTCAAGCTTGACCCACGGGGTGGTGGTGGGGTGCTCAAACCTTAGGAGGCCAGAGGGATTAGAAAAGGCCTTGTTCTCAACAAAAGTTATTTTTCAGTCCTTGTGTTGAAGATGAAACGTGTTTTCATAAAACAACTGAAAGGGTTTTTCCAACAACAATGCCACAATAAACAGATTAAGGGTTGAGGACAAGAGCATTTAAAATTTAATAACACAAAACAAGATAATGGGGGGATGTGAATGAGCTGTTGCAGTTTGTTGACTTTATGGTTCTCGAAGACTTCAATTTATGCAACAAACAGCTCGTTTTGGAAGGTGGGTTATACTTGGAATTTTGGTACAGATCCGATACCACGTAAATACCATGCTAGTGTCACATATTCTGATTCCAATGCACATACCAATACTTTTTAATGAAAATATCATGATAATTATAATTATAATTTTTGGATTTTTCCTTTAGTTAGTCGATTATGATAAAACACAGGACAAGAATTTTAGGCAAACGAAAACGTTTTGTATTAACTATAACGACATCAATATAAAACAATGTAAGAGAATGAATATAAAAAAATTACATCCCCTTTACACAAACTGAAAAAAAAGTTATCAAATGCAAAATAACACAAAAAAGCAACAATGTAATTATAACAACATAATTTAACAATGTCAACCAAAAATGCCTTCTATTAGACGCCGGCATAATGAAGAGGAGGGGTTTCTACTATTGATTATTACAAACAACTTGGAGTCACTACTGACTTTAAATTATCACTTTATTCCCCAAAAAAAAGTTAGTGGTGCAAGCAATGTGTAAACAAAAGTGTCAATCTCATCGTGCTAGCATCTCTCTGATACCAATACTCATCTTAGCATCAATACTATTAATACTTAGATCAATACGCATAAATCTGAGTATTCACAGAAACTGCTCGGGTGTTGACAACTTTCAGTGTTTTAACAAAACAGTTCACAAGACTTTAAATTAAAAACCAAAAAAATAAAAACATAAAAAAAAACTATTTCCTGAAATATCTGCAGATCCAAATGTAAACTAAAAACACCTCAGCTCACACCGAACTGCTTTATTCTAACTGGTTCTGTTGCTTTACTTCCTATTTTCCTGATTTCCAGGTTGTCCTGTAAGCTACGTATGCTGTGACCCAAAGGAATGGTTTCATTACGACCGACAACTCAACTGTGTGGATCAGGCAACAGAGGCATGCTGATCCGAGCGAGCACCATTTAGCTTGAAATGAAAACTGCGGAGACCCTAAAAGAACATCTGTGTATGATGGTAGACAAGTACAGTATTTGTAACAAAGTGAAACAAAGCAGGACAGAAACTGCAGCTTTGTTCGTTTTTGCCCAAACAGTCGTCTGTTTGTGATAGAGGGACACAATAAAAATGTACCAGCAGACAACAGATTGTCTATTTTTGGAGTCGCACACCTGAGAGTAGCTCCCTGCCTCATTCTCTTTGATTTCTACCCAAAACAACGTGCAGTCACACACACCTGCCCTGACAACAGGGTCTCCCTTTGCTGCACACAAACACCTTCACTGCTTTCATCTTTGCTCCCTAAACCAAGATCTACACGGCTTTATGTGCCCGAATCAAATCAGTTCACCAGATTAGGGGTTTGCCTGTAAAAACTGCGCAGGATAGTGCACCTTTCGGGTTCCTCACAACGGTTCATAAAATATAAAATACAGCAAGACGCTTTCTTATAATTTCCAATGTTTTATATTTGGATGATATTCCTGTTGTTTTAAGGCTATATCTCAAAATATCCATAGTGCTCAGTGTGTGTCTGGGGAATGACTCTCAGATACTATCACAACAAACTTGATAACTGATTGTTACATTCATTTTTTATGTTTTAGCTATAGTGACTAACTTGAGTTGGGTTGACTCAAAAACTAATGAGTTGTAGAGGTGCATTGACGTCCATTCATTTTTCAATCATTTGCAGCCTGCAGCTCTGGGGCCACATTGTGGCTCTTTGGGCCCTCTGCAGCGGATCGTTGAAGTTTTGACCAAAACTAAAATGAGATTGATTTATTTATGTTTTTATACCCACAACAGAAAAGACTAGCTTTAGCAGTTTTCCTGTCAATTTGTTTGCAAATCCAGTTTGTGATCGATACGACTAATACAAGGAGTGAAACGTGTTGATTACTTGCTCATGGCCTGTTGGCCACTTCAATAATCCAACTTCCAGCCTTCCAGTATGACGTTTCTCTCAAACCCATCAAGATTAATTTGGAATAACCTACAAGCTGCTGAGGAGAAAATATGGTGAGCCCATTAAAAAACATTAAGAATAAAAAACACATATGCCTGCATAGTTTGGAGTTTTCATTTTGTATTAAATTTGGTATAAACTACATACTGTATTTTTCATGTTTACATGAACATGTTTTTTATGATCTAAAGTTTTTGAGTAATAATAAATTTTAAAATTCACCACATTTTTTGCTTTATAATGTCACCCCTACTGGCAGGAAAAGCCCCCAATTAAAAAAACTGAAAGTGGCCCACGGGTCACCAGTTAATAATTACAGTTGTACCTGTTTTACAGCTCCAAACATTTTATTTGTGAGTCGAGGAGCAGAAATGGATCTTCTCTGGGTCCTCACAAGGTAGCATGTTTTTGATAAAATGGCCTAATAAATGCCAGAAATGCTCATTTTTTCCTGCCTTTCGTGGCAGTAGGCAATAACTAGTGCTTCTTTACAGCTCTAAATGTTTTGTCTTTTCATTCAAACATTTTTTTCCACCACATTACTACAATATTTTGCTAGAAAACATTATCCTGACCAAACGTGCTGGACATTATAGTGGATATGAAAACGTTCTGTACAACTTGTCCAATAAGAGTTTAAAAAAAACCATCAAACTCATATTTTTAACAACACATATCAACCATCAAGAGCGCTGTTTTAATCTAGACTGAAAAATCTCAACATGAACGATTCATTTGAATAATTCAGTTGTTTGTGCTGCCTGCTTTATTTTCCATAAAATAACCCCATTATAGTCAGTGTTGACAGACACATCTTTAGTGAAGAAACACCCACAGCTCATCACCTCATCAGCTCTCCTGTATTCAGTGCTCTTCCGTGAAAGACGTTTTATTTTTCCCCAGACGTCCCCCTCACTTTGTCCTACTTTTGTTGCACAACACATGATGATTTGTCGCACTACCTCGGCTAACATTTCTAAGCAGTGACTAGTGTTTTAATATTTATCTGTTTCTTTTTTATTATGTTCAGTAATAACGTGAGGCTCACCGCGGCTGCCGGGCTCCTCTGTCGACTTGTCGCTCTCTCCGTCCGCCTGTCCGTCAACGTCCTGCTCAGCATGTTGCAAACTGATCTTATGGCACACCTCGAACGCCTGACCTACTGTCCGCACGATACGCATGGCCTGTGTCTGACAGGGACAGAAGGAAGACTGATTAACATTGATGCTTATAATTAATTTAATAATTAATTATACACACACAAAGACATTTGACTAAAGCGGGGTTCCTACAGCTTAAGGCAAGTTAAATTTAAGACTTTGTAAGACCTCTTTAATGCATCTTAAAATGAAATTTAAGACCAACTTCACAATAAACACAAATGGAAAAAAACAGTTAGCAACAATTATAACAACAACAAAAAAAGATTAGCTGTGAGAGGCATTCAGTAAATTATGTAAAAATAAATAAATGTTACCAATTGTTTTAAAAATTGAGATGGACTAAAATCCTGCTTAATTTTTTTTTAAGATTTTTAAAACCTCTGAAAGTTTAAGACATTTTAAGGCTAATTAAGACTTTAATTTTGTATTGATGAATTCAATGCCTTTTATGACTTCTTAAGGATCAACCAGAACCCTGTAAAGGAATGCAGGCCTCCCACCACCTGTCATGCCAGAGCTTTGAGCTAAGATGATCTTATATTGAGAAATGAGCAGAGTTGAGGTGTTGAATTTTATTTTATTTTTGTACAATCAAACTAAATTGAAAGACCTAATGCTGACAGTATGTGTTGACAATGAGTCTCAGCTACTGCTACACAAATTGTGAGCTTGGTGTCTGTAAAACTGACTGACTTGTCGCCATTTTTGTGTTTTCTAAGGCCTATTAGTCGTACTAATCTTCAACTGGGGCTGACTCTAAAAGTTAATCAATTGTATATGTACATCCTATGATTACAGTAGTTTTTGAAAGTTTCATTAAAATCCAGTCAGTGGTCCATAATGAGTCCCTCTCAGCTATCACCCTGCCACTTTTTAGCTTAATATTTGTAAAAGTGAATTCCAGCTATTTTTGTGTTTATGTACAGTCCACTGTGGTGGCCATCTTGAAGTGAGTTGGCTTTAAAACTTGATCAGTGGTAGATGTACATCCGGTGGTTTTGAAACTTTCATAAAAATCTACCCAGTGGTTCATGGGACATCCCAAAGGTTATCGTCAAAGTTTTAAACAAAGATATTTCACAATCTGTTAGTGCTCAAAGCAGATGTTGGGGATCAGTCTCAGCCAATGCCATGCCAAATCTTAGCTCAATATCTCTGAGATACAGTCTGGTTTGTGTTTCTTACGGTCGATGAACCGTGCTGTCATCTCTAACTAGGATTAACTTCAAATGTAAATCAGTTCTAGATGTACATTCTTATATACATATGCTTAAAGCTTCTTAAAGCAAAATCCATTTAGTGGTTTGTGTGATATTTTGCTAACAGACAAACATTGTGTACATATAAACAGTGGTATTTTGCTCATGTGTAACCTCAGGAAACACTCAGACATGTGTGCTTTGTTGATTGGTTGATCATAATTAACTCTACCTTCTTTTTAGATTTGAAGACGTTGCATCTGAAAGAGTTACTGGAGCCATCTCTTGCGATGTAGCTAAAGATCTTCAAGTCCTGGGAGTCATGAGACACATAGAAAATCCTGGAAACCAAGGCAGGCAGGAGAGTTAAATTCTAAGGAAAATAAAATATATTGCACGCAATATGCACAAAGTCCTTCACCTTTTTTATGATCAAAGCAAAAAAGAAGGAAAAACATCCTGCACCTACCCAAAAAAAAAAAAAATCTCTACAATTTGCATGGTAGACATAAATGGTTAAAGGTATAGTTCAAATCATTTAAAGGGCTGTTCTGTTCTCCACAACCCGTTAGAACGTTGATCGTCGCAGCCATTTTGGACTATCTTCATGCCTGACGTGGCTCATGAAGAAACATACTGTTAGAGTTCTGCACAGAAAGTTTGTGGATGTGTTTAGGTTTAAACAATGCTGCATTTGTAACATTTATGTGTGTCAAATATAAAAATGATTATTTAGAATACATTTAGTTACAGTACATATAGAAAGTGACAAAAATGTATTGAAGAAAGCAAAACCCACAAAATTCCCTGAAACAACTTGAAACTGACAAAAGTCATAAGAAAAAAAATGATAATTAGACATTGCTTTTGAATTTTGGTGCAAGAAAATTATTTTAAAAACAAACTGGTGAGGCTGTATTTGACAAAAACAAAAGAATGAAACACTGACTAAATATTTAGTTGCACAACCTTTTTAATCCCTGCAATCAAATAATTTCTATAACTCTCTCTGTCTGAGGGTATTTTGGCTCAAACTGCTCCTGCTGTCTCAGGTTTGAAGGATTGCTTCTCCAAACTACAGGTTTCAGCTTCTTCTGCAGGATGTTCAACAGAATTTAAATCTGGGCTCACAAGCTCCAAATAATGTTTTGTTCTTAGCTATTCTTAGATGTTTTTAGGTCATTACCCCGTTTGAAGACTGATGAAACTGAGGCCAAGCTTTTTGACACTGAGCAGAAATTTCTTTCCAGAATGCCTTGATAGTCTTGAGATTTCATTGTTGTTGTTTTTTGTGTGTCTGTGAAAAGCTAATCTGACTTGTTGCAAAAAAAAAAAAAATCCAGTTTTGTTTGATTTGTCCAAAAGATTTTCTTCCAGAAGGTTTGCGGCTTGTCAGTTTGGATTTTGGCAAATTTTAGTCTGGCTTTTTTATTTGGTGTCTTCCTCAGTTATCTTCCATTAAGTCCCCATTGACTCAACCACCGATTAATAGAGCAATCTGACACTGATGTACCTTGACCTTGGAATTCACCTTTGATCTCTGACTTTCTGGGCTCTTTGGTTACCAGTCATATAATCTCATCAGTTTGTCATCAGGGTTTCTCTTACTGCTATGCCTAAGGAGGTTGTCTACAGTCCAGTAGACGTTAAAACGTCGTACCTGCAGCCACAGGGACAACGGTTCCTTGCAAATTGTCTTTTATCTTTTCATATGCTTGTCAATTATTTTCTTTCTAAACTCCTTATGGTAAGTTCACACCAAACGCGTTTTGAGCAGCAAAAATGCGTCCAATGCCTCAAGTTGGACGCTCTACGTTCAGACCGGGACACAGAGTAGAGGTGCGTCTGAAGAGGGAGGAGAGTCTTGGGTTTTTTTTTCTGGTCTGTCTTCAGCGGATGAAATAAAGATAAAATAAAGAAAATGGCTTTGCTTTATTTACTAAAGAGCAAGTGAACGTTGCGCACAGCAGATGATTCATTCACCAGACAATTTAAAGGCGGTTTGTTCAGTTTCACCACTCAAGGAGCTGCGAGCTGACAAACTATGTATTTGTCCCGAGCCCAGTTTAACACCACGGTCAGTTTAACGAGCTGCTGACCCACATCGATGCTGATATCTCCAGCCAGAACACCAACTGCAGACGGTCGATTTCAGCTAAAGAGCTCCTGTCCGTCTGTTTCGGGTTAGTGGGCAACATTCAGGAAACCGTCACGTGGAAAAAATAGTCTCTCTGATTGGTTGACGCCGCGCGTCGAGCAGCAGAAGTTCAGATTTTTGAACTTGAGCGTTGGCTGCTTTGGACGCACCACATTCATGGAAAACGCTCTACCGCTACCAACCGCTTCTTTGCGAGCCGCGCTACACAGATCTGACCCCTATAGGCGCATCCGCTATAGACTTTGCATGTAAGCCGGCCGTTCCTGCAACTCAAAATGCGTTTGGTGTGAACGTACCATAAGACACTGTTTTTTTGCTTTCTGTGGTCTATGTTCAGTGTGGTACATGCCATGATATCAAACAGCATTGTGACTATTTTACACCTTTTAAATAAGTAGACTGACTGATTACAAGATGGAGGATACCTGTGATGCTGATTGCAGGACACACCTTAGTGTCCCTAAGGTTAAATTAGTATTTTTCTGTGTGTACCAGCGTTTTTGTCAAGGCCAGTTGTTTTTTTGAATATTTCTATTAAAGCAATGAGTGATTTTTAGCTATTTTTTCCTAATACTACTTTGCTTTATTTCAAATTATTTTAGTGACCATTTAGGGGTTTTTTTCTAACCAAAGTGTGCATCCCTTTAAAGAGGAAAGCTGCAGATCCACTGCTGTAACATCTCCCAACTGGGAACCTGGCAAAGAAGCACAAGCTAAGATAATTGCTTGTAACCCACCAAGTCCCTTGGTAAGGTGTGGTTTTGTCAAGAGATATTTATCTATAATTTAAAAGTGAACACATCTGAGTGCACACAAATCTGCTTCATAAGTAGATAAGACTACCACTGGAAAGGTAGCACTATTGTGGCACTTCATAATTAAATTGCTGGCCCTTTTGAGTGCCAGTTTACGGATGTGTGAGTGACTCCGCCATCACCACACCAACAGAGTGATGGATATGATACAGAAGCCCCAAATCAATGCCTTTCATTCAGCTGCACCAACAGCAGTGAGTCTAATCAAACTAAAAGAGAGTGACACAATTTGCCTACAAGCAACAGCTTCCAAATCCAAATCTGAGTAGCGTAACACAGTACAACTGACTCTCCTTCAAATTAGGATGACATACATATGCTCCACTTGCTATGTGCCAAGTTATAGATTATTTATTAGATTCGGCAGAAGTGCTGTTGATCATTCAGGCACGTGAGTCGGACATGATGGGATACATGGAAGAAACTTTAAAGTGCATCTTTATCATCTAAACTAATTCTGTGGATATATTCTTTTATAAAATGTCAGAGGACATAGGGTTCAAAAGTAGCCGTAAGCCGGTGAAATTTGCAGTGTAACATCTCTGTTAAGCTGTATTTTACCAGCTACTTTTGCTTAGGCCAAATTGTATTGGGAAGTAGGAATTTCCCATTGATGAGTTTTAACTTTTTACTGGAATGTTCCTTCCAGCTTTGTCTTCTTCCTGTTTAACCAGGTGCAAGCAGTCTGATTTCAGTCAGCTGCCCTTCATTTGCTCGCTCCTTCTCCACACACAGCAGTTTGTTTAGGGACCGTCAACAAATTACAGAATGAACAACATAAGAAAAAAAATTAATAACTTTTAGGTCATGTGACCCAGTGACACAAAACTAATGTGAAATTGTTCAGCCAGATTAGACATATGAGACACACATCTGATGTTAAGTTTTTTTTATTACAATTTTCTTTGTGCAAAATTGTTTATTTTTCTTCAATGAAGTCAAGCACCAGTTCTTAACGTATTTTTTTAAATTTCTTAACATTTTCTAATGCTAACTTGTTCATATGTTTGCATTTTGTTTTTGCTCTGTTCTTAAAATGACATTTGAAGATTCAACACAACACATTCTTCTTACTTCACCACAAACTGTTCTTGTAAATGGAACAAAAAAATGAAACAGTAAGTTGATTTAAAAAAAAACTATTGTTAAATGATACACAGGTATTCACACAAGGAATAACTCCACATTCTTTACAAATAAAAAGTACAATTGTTCGCAAAAACTGCAGATTTTTGGACTATTCAAACACCCTCCCAGCCTTTTCCCAAATGCCAGGAAAATGCAGTGATGTTCTAAAATATCAATTTTTTGTGCTGGAGGACCCCAAGACCCCCATGATCAGTCACTTTGTGCCTTCAGTGCTGGACTTTACTGTATAATTAGTCATCCCCCAACTTTTTCTAAGTATACTTACTACTACTGAATCCTTTGAAGCCCCTGACAGGTTGTATACCAGTAGTTTGCTAACAATTAGTACTTTAGTTGAAACTTAAACAGGCTGACTGGAATGAATATTGGTCATCGTTTTTGGGTGACCAATAAATGCAATGCAGACAGGTTTATTTTATTTATTTTACCTTCATTTTACCAGGCAAATCCCACTGGGATCTCAGATCTCTTTTTCAAGGGAGGCCTGGTCCTGAAGGCAACCTATTGCATTTCTATTGTATTTTTATTGTAATCCTGTTGTATTTTATTCTGTATTAATATGATTTTATTCTGTATCAATATGATTTTATTCTGTATTAATGATTTTATTCTGTATTAATGATTTTTATTCTGTATTAATATGATTTCATTCTGTATTAATATGATTTAATTCTGTATTATGATTTTATTCGGTATCAATATGATTTTATTCTGTATTAATGATTTTATTCTGTATTATGATTTTATTCTGTATCAATATGATTTTATTCTGTATTATGATTTTATTCTGTATCAATATGATTTCATTCTGTATTACGATTTCATTCTGTATTAATATGATTTTATTCTGTATTATGATTTTATTCTGTATTATGATTTTATTCTGTATCAATATGATTTCATTCTGTATTATGATTTTATTCTGTATTATGATTTTATTCTGTATCAATATGATTTCATTCTGTATTACGATTTTATTCTGTATTAATATGATTTTATTCTGTATTATGATTTCATTCTGTATTAATATGATTTCATTCTGTATTATGATTTCATTCTGTATTAATGATTTCATTCTGTATTATGATTTTATTCTGTATCAATATGATTTCATTCTGTATTACGATTTTATTCTGTATTAATATGATTTCATTCTGTATTATGATTTCATTCTGTATTAATGATTTCATTCTGTATTATGATTTCATTCTGTATTAATGATTTCATTCTGTATTATGATTTCATTCTGTATTAATGATTTTATTCTGTATTATGATTTCATTCTGTATTATGATTTTATTCTGTATTATGATTTTATTCTGTATTAATATGATTTCATTCTGTATTAATATGATTTCATTCTGTTTTAATGACTTTATTCTGTATTAATGATTTTATTCTGTATTAATGATTTCATTCTGTATTAATATGATGGTTTGAGTTTACATACCTGTATATTGGATCATGCATGATTAGCATTTTGCTCTCATCCCACGTCCATTCTTTTCTCTGTGTAGGACACAAATAATCATCATCATCCGGCTTCATAGTAACTAATTTACACACAGCAGTTCCTGTTTGTTTTCACTCAGTAATAAATGTTAAAACAACCCGATTTAGAGAGTTTATCAGCACTGGCTTACCTTCTGCTTTTTCCTTAGTGACACCTTGACTCCTTCAACAGACACCACGATGCTGACCTTCTTCTTCTTGATGTTCTTGGCTTTGAATTCATACTGGGAAAGCAAATCCAAACAGGTAACACCAGAGAGTTAGCATTACTCAATAACCAGATTTGAATGAAAGAAAGTTGTAGATAAAATATATCATTTATGCAAGCAAGTTGAGATTCCAGGGTGAGTTAAAAAAAACAGAAAAAAAACACAACATAAGTAAATAAAGCTTCTACCCCTGACTGCAACATTTAGACCTTTTATCAGGTTTTATTCATCATTCAGTTTTTTCACAGTACATATATTAGGAAACTATTCATCCATGCATTTGCTTCTGTGTATCCAAGGGTGGGAAGCGGAGATAACAGGTCCAGTAAGCAAATCAAGGCATCCTGTTTTTCTGAAGTGACACTCCAGCGCCACCTGTGAGATCTGAAGACGTTCCCAAGACAAAGAGGATATACTGATCCACATCTCATCACCACAGATGAACCAATAAATAGAGCTTTGCTTTTCATCGCAGCCCTTTTTTCTACAAGACAAACCAGAGCAATGCCCTCGTTACTGCAGACAAAGGCCTGACCTGTGGCAAAGACAGGTTTGGGAGTCTGAGGAGAGAGAACGCACAAATCTAACTCGTCACCGCAGTGAGAGCCATGCTGCTTTGCCAGGTGACTGAATTAAGAATGCACTCTGTCAGTATTAAAATAAGATCTGCAGCTTACATCAATTTATCAGATCTGGTATAAATTATTCGCTCATGCCAAGAGCTGTAATAACGTCTGCTGTGGTGTTCCCCATTGCTGACGGAAAGAGAAAAAAATAAATGTCTTACCAGCCTATTTTTTACCTCAACTATAAGGTAAGCACATTCAACCTAAACTAAAACTAAACTAAACAACATCTTTGCAAAAGGTCCAAAAATGAGTGTTTTTGTTTTGTTGAACCTAAAGCTGTGTATGGACTGGGTGACTAACACGTTTCTCCCTCGTCAGCTGGCCTCGTGCTCTGCTGACAAATTTAGCATGTCCTGCCTGTCAACTCAGATCAGTGTTCCTTGTAAACCTGAAGCAGACTTTTAAGTGGTAAAAACTGTAAAACAGCTTGGGTGTGCATAAACATATGTTTTAGTCGAGCGGCTCCTATAGAGAATGCAGAGGTGCATGCTGGGAGGGAAGCATTAAGCAAAGGAACAGGATAAAATAAAAAAGGGCTTCTAATCAGACTCCTGCACATTACAAACTATTTCATTTAGACTGATTGGCAAATATGTTTAATGCACAACAAGTAAAAACAAGAGTTTTAAAGTGCAACACAGCAAACATGAGCCTAACGGTTAGCTGAGTTCCAGCGTACAGAAAACAGCTGGATCATTAGAATTTGGTGGAGTTCATCCATCCCCACTTCTTCCTTTCAGGGTCACGGGGGTCAGTGGTGCCCATATCCAGCAGTCACTGTGCGAGGGGTGGGGTACACCCTGGGTAGGTCACAAGTCCATCACAAGGACACATAGAGAAAAAACTTAGTTACCATTTAACCTAACAGTCATGTTTTTGGTCTGTGGGAGGAAGCTGGAGTACCCAGAGAAAACCCACACATGCACAGACAGAACACGCAACCTCCACCCAGAGAGGTTCTCCACAGGGATTTGATCTGGCAACCTTCTTGCTGAGAGAACACATATATATATATATATATATACACTCACCGGCCACTTTATTAGGTACACCAC
>NW_013952438.1:2361620-2363092 GCF_001266775.1 Austrofundulus limnaeus
GGCTATTGTTAAGTGTTGGGTGACCATATTGTAAATTAATAATAAAAACTAAAAGCTGCAAAAATATATATTTTCAAACTATTTGTCAAATTTAGTCTAATAATTGAAAAAATAGATGAAATAAGAAATATGAAACAAATAAAATAAAATACATACAAAGCAGAAGACAGCTAAATGAATCAAAAGTATGTTTCTGTAATATTAGAATTTTCTGAGACAATGAACTTTGGTTTTTCATTTTTCCCCTGTAAGAGGTTTTTATTTAATAGAATTTTTGGACAAAAAAATCGCAATATTTCGCAATATATCGCCTTGCTTATAGTACTGCAATATATCGGGATTTATCGTATCGTGACCCCTCTGTCATATGTATCATATCGCCAAATTCTTGCCAATACACAGCCCTAATACATAATGTACACTTATATAACACTTAAACTGTTGTGCTATTTTAATCTTTAAAAGTAAGTAAAGTATCTTAAAACTGATCCCAAAATAAAATAATTTATTGAACATGTTCAAAAGTTCTGTGACACAAAAATGATCCTGAGGGAATTACAACCTATTGCAAAAGTGATATTTTGGAAAATCCTCTGCAATTTGCCACCAACGGTTGCAGCCCAGAGAAATATTGGCTTAAGATTTTAATGTCAGCACAGAGTCAAGAAGGAGAAAGTCTAAAAAAAATGCAAGGGAAGGTGAGAAGAGAGGTGATGTGACAGGAAGAGACAAGAGAAGATGGGGTAATGAGACACTGGTGTTCTCTATGGACCTCCTGGGAATTGTAACCTTTTTATCCAACTACAAACTGCTGATGCACAATTAACTCAACATTATGGAGTCAAGACCTGCCAGAGATGATTCTGAGATCATTTTGTTTTGTTTTGCACGGATATAACAGCACTTACAACATCTGCTCAAGCTAAGGGCAAATAAAAGCTGTGAAAAAATAAGAGAATCTTTTTAAAGTATCATTCAGCGCTTTCATCAATTTACGTTCTTATATGTTTGAAATGCTCAGCTCTTCCTTCCCCCGAATCCATGGTGATTAAAGTTTCAACTTCTAATTATACAGAACCGAGTCCTGAGAGAGCTGATTAAATGGAGACTAGGTTCAGAGAGGGACAAGTGGAAGCACACCCCTGAGATGCTCGCCAGGGTGAAAATCATTTGTCTCAATAACAGGCAGCATATGAACTTACTGCAAAGCTTGCTGATTCAGGGTGTTTGGAGGTGCTAATAAGCTGAAGTAATTCTAAGAAAGGTGACCGAGCTGAATAAGGATTTTTGGGAATCATCCTGCCAAAACTAAAATGGCAACATCAATCTAATATAACAAGAAGTGCAAAGGAAATAAAAAACACTCAAGTGATAGTTCTGTGGGATCAAAAACAGTTTCTTTGAGGTAATAAAAATTATTAATGTTTTTATTTACGCGGCATTTTTATATATACATTTATATATACACACAC
>NW_013952438.1:2363942-2365691 GCF_001266775.1 Austrofundulus limnaeus
TGGCTACCCTGCAACGGAGCTCAAAAGTGTGGGATCATTTTAAGAAAATGAAAGAGAAACCTGTGCAATATCTGCAAGGCAGAACTTGCCTTCCACAGCTATTGTTTTAGTTAGCATATAGCTAAAATCTAATGATGGTTATATAATAGCAGCTGCATTCTGGCGCGATAAGCTGTATATTCAGTTAACGTATGATCCGATTAGTCGGCTAATCGAAAAAATAATCTGTGATTAATCGACTATAAAAATAATCGTTTGTGGCAGCTCTACATCTAACCAAATCTTTATCTTAGCCAGAATGTACGTTTGATCTTGTTATGAATCTGATATACAGTACTAACAAAAACGTAAATTCAATTCTATTCAAAAATACTTTATTGATCCCAAAAGGAAATTAGGTAAAATTGGTTTAGTACATCAATAATCTTGTTACTGTCTTATTCAGCTGGCAGATAATTTCACTTAATTTAGGACTCATATGAAGAAATAATCTGCCACTTAAAAAAGACAATTACACCTGGTAAGACTTATAAAGAAAATTTTCATGCTAACAAGGTTAATAACCTAACACATTCTGCTCTTGCTTAGTGTATCAGTTTCAAAACAAGTTCAACAATACTTTGTGGCTGGATATAAGATTGTAAGACTTGGTTAGATGGTTATTTTTTGCAGTGTACACTTTCACAAGAAAGCTTTAATTTTAAAAAACCTCATGGAAACACATTGAAACATCCAGTGTCTGATGCTGCAGGAACTTAATCATGTTACTGAGCTGATGTTATAACTTGTTAGTTGCCTCAATGTTGGTATTATTTTACTTTTACTTAAAGCTACTTTTACTGTTAAAAGTATTTCTGTATTATTTATTTCATATTTAGTCAGTTGTACACATTGGACTGTTCATAAGTACTTATAAGGATGTGTTTAAAAGAAGACATGTTAAAATGATGTTTCTATGCACAAAAAACCACGTAGTGTTCATTTACTGTTCATTAGTGGTGCTCATTTATAACAACGAGACAAAGAATGTGACGTTTTGTGATTTTAGTGAAAGTTAAACATGATATGTCAAAATTAATTACAACTAGCCCATTAATGAAAACAATATTGTTCATGTGACCCTTGATACAACTGAGTTAGACACCTGGGTATAAAATTGTTGGTATTAGCTTCAAGTCTGAATCATTGCTGTTTTATCCCCAAAAAAAAGCCTTTTTTTTTTCTTTTTTGAGTTTTGCTTTGCAAATAAATCCAATATGTTATGGCAAACAAATTCTCACAATACAGTTGGAAACACATCAAAGATAAACAGCTAGAGTCATTATAAAAGGCCAATAGATGGAAATGGTAGAAAACAACTAGTAGAATTGGAACATTTACCTTTTGTCTTTTCAGCTCCTTTCAGGCTAGCTAAAAAAGAAAATTATTCAGGCAGTTTCCAATATGTTGTAACACTGACAGAGTGAAGTAATGTTAGTTAAAGCTATAGTTCAGTTTTTTGATGGGGTTCTGTAGAAATGTATGAACATTTATTATCTTATTTGTTTTGCTGGTCCTTCTGAAGGTAAAATAAACTTTGGCACCAAATTTCATTGGAACTATTCTTTAAAGTTACTACAGGTGCTGGTCATAAAATTAGAATATCATGAAAAAGTAGATTTATTTTAGTAATTCCATTTAAAAAGTGAAACTTGTATATTATATTCATACATTACATACAAACTCATATATTTCAAATGTTTATTTCGG
>NW_013952438.1:2367193-2368555 GCF_001266775.1 Austrofundulus limnaeus
GTCATTTGTAATCATCAAAATTAAACGAAATAAACATTTGAAATATATGAGTTTGTATGTAATGTATGAATATAATATACAAGTTTCACTTTTTAAATGGAATTACTGAAATAAATCTACTTTTTCATGATATTCGAATTTTATGACCAGCACCTGTATATTTTTTACACAACAATATCTTAACCCTTTTGGTTTAAAGAGGAAAAACAAAGAAATTAAAAAGTAAAAAAGAGGATTTTTTTTGGGAAGATTTTAAATATGTGACAGGTCTAATAAGGTATAGAGTAGGTAAAGAGTCATTTTGGTTTAGGTCAATAGAAACCACAATTATAAAACCCAAAGCAGTACCGTGCTGCAGAACTCCAAAATTTCTTTTGACTTGATCAAGTTCTCTTCATAAGCATTAAGTCAAAACTGATCAGTGGCAACTGATTCTTTGTTGCATGTCTGATATTAAAGATGGTTAAAAGTGTCCTGTTTTGTCCCGATAGATCTGGAAGAATAAATTTATGTAACTTTCCATTCATTTCTGACTCCGATATTTAATTTGTCATTAGTGTCCTTTTCCAAAGCTGTTTGCTGACACAGTCAATGCCTTAAAATGGTTTATTTGTTTAACTTATTTTTGATAATCATATGGAGCTGTCACTCAACAACCAGGATGAGATTTAGTCCAATAAATTCATGTGTGCAGGCGTTTAACAAGACCAAAAGAGACACATTTTAATAATAACGTAAAGTGTTTTTGACATGTTAAGGATATAGGCTCTCAATTCTGAGATGCTCCCTTCAATAACACGCAGGTCCCTAATACAGAAAGCTGTATATGTTCAGAGGCAACAGACTGCCAGTATTTACTTCAAATATTGGTTGTCTGCATCTACGCCGTCAGACTCATCTGTTTACCCAGACAGCATAACACATTTCTGTCAGCGCTTCTCTCTTCGGCCCATTATGAAAGTGTCAGACAGAAAAGTGATGATGGTTGCAACGTGCACAAAACAAGGCTCCCAGTAGAACATCAGAGCGATGTGTTATGAATTATGAGTTGGCTGCTTTAAAAAAAAATTAGAAAATATTGGTTTGTTGGTTTTAGAACAGTAATTCATCAATTTTATTCATTAATTATGTATTGGCAAAATAGATTATTTATTGGCAATATGCTATTTTAAAAGATATCCTCTAGGTCAAATAATTTACACTTTTTATGTCATAATTTCTGTGTTTTTGATTGGACAGTATTTATTAAGACATGAAGAACTCTACCACAAACTCATTCAGTGCAATGTCTAATTTATTAGGGCTGTGTATTGGCAAGAATTTGGCGATACGATACATATCATGACAGAGGGGTCACGATAC
>NW_013952438.1:2369048-2370599 GCF_001266775.1 Austrofundulus limnaeus
AAAATCGATACAGGGCTTTAGAATATCGATACAGTATCGGGAAATGAAATATCGCGATATTTCAGTGTATCGATATTTTCTTACACCCCTATAATTTATGTTCCTCTACGCTCATCTTCACTTCTAAGTCAGTTTGGAGTCACGCTGCAGAAAAAAAACTCACTTTGACAGCCTATATTTATGATCTTGTTCTTTCCATCACAACCCAAAGGTTGTGACCATAGGTGAGGGAAGGAACGTAGACTGACCATTAAACAGAGAGCTTCATTTTGCAGCTCAGCTCTCCTCTTCAGAATATACACAAGTATGCCTTTAACTAATTCTACTAGTCAGAGAACCTTGTGTTCCTTCACTTGTTTGGTAGATCAATGTAGATGGGTGGGTAAATGTTCTGGCAGTTAAGGTGTAGTTCGTCCATAAACAAACTTTTTTACTTGTAGTCCTTTCCAAATAAAACACTGATGTTGGCAGAAGCATACATAGGATCACAAGGTTTTTGGAACAGGCATGCCAAAAAAGCACCTACTATTCAAAGCAACATGGGGTTAGCAGAGGTGCACTACTGCTGTCTTGCAATCGTGTTAGCAACTCTCTACTACTAGGTACTAAAGAGTGAAAAACAACTTTCTATCCCTTAGAAAAAGAACATCTGCTGAATAAATGTAAAGCAACAAACAGATGCATGCAGGAAACATGTATCAGTTTAACTGATACTGAGCATAACACACTAACAAAAAACACTTCTGTAAAATACTGTAGAGTAGTATGGTTCTATAGGCTCTAGTGGAACCATCCTGCACTGTGAGGTACTATGTTTTGGAAAAATGCCTTTAGAATTAGAAGTGTACTATAAACAATACTTTGTTTGGACTTTTCCAACGACACATACCTGCCAAGACTAACCTTGAGATATAGCTGAAGTATATTTTTCCTAATTCTTAGTACTGCAGTCCAAGGAACAGGGCCACCATTAGTTACACTGCAGCTACAGTAAATAAACATCTTGGTTTATGACCTGCAAATAACCTCTGCCAATAAGTCTAACAATTAATGTTATGTCATTTGGTGTTTTAGGCTCAGTCCTTGAGCAGTTCAAAGTGAGAAGTTGAAAAACAACAAATTTGTGTTCTCATACAAAGTTAACGAATTCTGAATAAATGAAGAGAATTTAGACATAACAGAATAAATCATGGGATGAGGAACTAAAATGAAGCCCCCAAAATCATCCAGTGGTCCTGAAAGGCAAATGAATGTGGGTGCATTGTGGGTCACCGATGCAGCCTGTTGTACCAGTGAATCCACATAGGAGGAGCCCACAATAGGCCCTATAGATCGTAACCCGGCAACCGTTTCATTATAATCCCAAGGATTTGGGTAGATCCAAGGAATTTCTGTAATGATTGGTGAGATGAGTTTCACTGACTTGCCAGACACCAGAATAGTTTTAATATTTTTATTAAAATATAAACAGCTGGATCGGGAGACAAACGTCACAGGAATCAGGAGTTCTACACAAGAGAGAATTAGGTTAGTGGCTAGAATGTTCACAAG
>NW_013952438.1:2376773-2383314 GCF_001266775.1 Austrofundulus limnaeus
ATGTGGAAGTGTGGAGCTTAAATACTGCTGTGAACAGGTGAGTGACATGACGCTGATTAGGATTTCTGTGATGGGAGGGGTGAGACAATGAGTGAGAGCTTGGCTGTGACTTGACTTGGCARAGAATATGCTAAAATCATGACAATTTCAATGCTTTTTTTTTCCTCCCCAACTCAATATGTAAAGAGTGGACTGTTTGGGAACAAAGCTAGTCCAGGAAAAGAAACAAGGTTTAAATGAGGAGACTGAAAACCATTGCACACTATTTAAGAAGTAAAACAACTCATACAAGTTCAATCAATGCATGACGTGAAAAGCTGAACTGTACACCATCCCATTAGTATGATTTGAAAAAATAAAAAGCTGAGCTGTAACCACAGCTGTTCTGCTGGTCTCCCTGGAATTTTCAGACAAGCTATCAACCTCTCGGCCAGAAAGGAAAGACAGATTCACTCTCAGAACAGCAGATGTACTCAAACCTCCAGAGTCAACTAGCACTTCTCATCATTAGTCAACACAAGTGGAAATAAGGAGCAATTACCTTGACAGTCGCCACTAATGACCTTGACGTCAATCGAAAGTGAGTTTTTTCCTCACACTATGTTGTGTGATGCAATAGGTAGACAAAAGTAAAACATAGAGCGTGTAAGTTTGTTCCACTTGATGGTTGTGTTGCTGACATGGTTGCCTGGTTGTGCACATAGTAATGGTAGAACTTTTTTTCTTGCAGGATATGCACCAAGTATTGTGTGATTGGTCAGAACTTTGTGCTCTCATTTCATTTTAACTGTTCCTCTGATGAGCTGCTGGTTGAGGCCATTGGTAAATACAGCCATCTTTACAATTTTTCTGTTAAAACGTATAAAGGCAGTCAGATAAATCTCAAAAAGACAGCAAAAGGCCTTTTGAAAGAGGATAGCACAACTTTTGTGTATGGAGGAGCAACGTGGTGGAGAAGGCTTTGTTCAGTGGTCAGACTCTACCAACATCAATGCAAGATCTTGGTGAAAAATTAATGCAGGGGTTCCCAAACTTTTCCATGCCAAGGCCCCCCAAATAACTTTAGCTTCTAGCTGGGGACCCCCTTGCAAGTTAACAATAAAATACATAAGAAATCTGAAGTTTTTAATTGCAAAAGTTATATATTCTTTTCTTACCTGCCTAAAAAGACTTGTTCTTTTGAAAAGATATCCAAACATTTATTTGTCAGCATGTATATAATATAAAATAATGATAAATTATGTTTAACTTCAGTTGGACCATATTCACTCAAAACCAAATTTAAAAAAAAACTTTCAACACACTTTACAACCTATTTTGGTATCTATTTTACTTGTTTTATTAAAATAATGTCAAAACCCTTCCTTTACAGATTTGCTTGTATGTTTTTACAGATTTGCAATGATGACATTTTGTATAGTTTGTTTACTTTCTGATTCAACTGCTTAATGTTTGAACTGTGTTTCGTGGATGTAAAAATTGTTTCCATGAGCTTTTAGTTTACTGGTTTATTTTGATACCAAACATGTCTAGGTTCAACTGATAGATCTTAAGTTAAAATAAGTTTAAAAAAATAGAAAACCATCCAGCTTTCTGAGGCCCCCTAGCGGCCCCCAATTTGGGTACCCTCGAATTAATGCAACATTAGATGGAAATAAATCTTGTGACATCGCAGAAGCTTATTGAAACAATGCCACAACGAACGCATGCCGTAATCAAAGCTAAAAGTGGTCCAGCAAAATACCATACAACCTCTCATTACAATTTCTCTTTAGAATTTAAAATGTATATAAAAAAGAATGTCTCAAAATCACATCAGCGAGAGCAGATGTCATATGTCTGATGGAGGTATAAATCTATCCTAAATGTGAAAAATGGTTCCTTAGAAGAAAATAGATCCAAACAGGACCAGAGTTAGCACTAATGCTGAATTATATTTATATCTAAGAGCAACAATTGCACCCATTTAGGACAACATTTTAGCAATCAACATGATACAATAATTTCAATTATAGTGACTGCCAGACAGAAGTGACCAGTTATTGCTTGTTTAAATACATTAAAGTAGAGGTGGCAGATTTAAAAGCTAACAAAATAGTACATTCAATTTATCATGGTAATACTCATCAGCCCTAAATCAGGGCATCGACCTATCAGTACGAGTTAAATTGTGATCACCTCTGGAGAAAAATCAATGTCCTCTGAAGCCTGCCCCATCAGAGGAAGCAGTCAGGGCACGGTGCAGGCCCAGGCAAGCACTTCTGGGGTAAAGACGCCCTTGGAGAGAGAATGGACCCACGCTTGACTGAGTCGCTGACAGACACTGTGAAAGGACGGTTAGTCCTAGAGAGCTGATGGCAGCAACTCAAGGTTAGTCACATGGGGCAAAGAGGAAGTAAAAGATAAACAAAAAACTTGAGAATGCCAAACACTCACCTCAATGACAAACCAAAGATCCTTAAAGGGTTCAAGGTGAAGCTGAAGTTCAAATATATTGTTATTCTATTCTAAGACAGTGCTAGAACTTCCCCTAAGATAAATTTACTTTGTCTGAGATTTAATATTAGACATGGGCTGATACACTCCTAGATACACAGTTCAATTTTGAAAAGTCACAGTGTCAATACTAAACACATTTTTCAGAATACCATCACTGCATTACTAAATTATTTTTTAATAAATTAACAATGTGGAGTTGTTCTCAGGTCTTATCTAGCACAGAGTGGTGCTCCCTTTCCCCTTCATTTTGCTGCAAGCTGTCCCTTAACTGTGCATGGTGTCCAAAAGTAGGGGAACTTCCCTAATCTTTTGTCCTTTGTTAAATAAAGATGAAGTCAATGGTTTGAAAGAACTGAAGAGCCTCTGCAAGTATTGAGAATCCTTGCAAACGTTTCTAGCAATTTTGCAGGCTCTCTCACAAATGCTGTTCACAAACTAGTCGTCCAGAGTTGCAGCCCAGTACAATCCTGGCTTTATAATAAATTTGGTTTTGCAGGTCTTAATGTTAAGACTGATGTTAAGACTGTGGATTAAGACAGCAACCTAAATAACCAAAGAAATAAAGCCAACGAGTGGAGCAATACAACAACAAGCTAACATAGGGACAAATGTGATTCCATTATAATGAATGTGGCTTTCTTACAAAGCAGAAGCAAATGTAATAGGATCAACAAAGACAATAGTCGCCAGATCATAAGCAATAAAATCCTCTTAGTAATCAGTATGAGGTAAACATTGTTGATACACATCTGTTCAAAAATGGTTTATACAAGCATGTTGTCAACCGTATTATCTATAGTGGTTAAAAATCACTGCCTAAATGAGAAAATACAAAGCAAGGACTTTCAATTTAAGATGAGTCTTCAAATTAAGAGTAACAACCACCTAAAATCTTCTAGGAGGGTCTTGTGTGTTTAATGTACCTGAACAAGTTGGTACACGCATCAGCAGCTCTGCATGGCATCACAAGAAGAAGAAATCATAAACAGACAAGACCCTAAAATGGCCACGGGTGATGTGAAGGACAGGGGAAATGAAGAAACGGACAAAGACACAAACAGTTAAGTAGGTGATGAAGCGGGTGTCTGGTGCAGTGACAGGTTTGAGGTCAGTGCTTCACCACTTGTTAACCCTGTTTTAAGAGGTCAAACTCTGGGTGTGAATCCAGGGCGCCATCTGTGCCTTGCATCAACACATGCTGCAAAACCCCCTTACAAAAGGCTTTAAGTGTGTGTGAGAGTAATGCTCAATTGTGTGTACCTTAAATCTGCATATTGAACTGAGAAACTCCCTGATGCTCATTAAACAGTGGCCTAAACAATGTGTCATACCTGTGTATTTCCATGAGTCAAGGGTAATGTGGCTTAAAAACATTTGTGAAGTACATTATATCTAAAAAATAAAGTGAAACTACTACTGTATATGTAAAGAGGCGTCCCACAGGCATAAAAATAATTTAATTTTGGCTTCCGCTGATTTAATTAAATCAATCAGATCAATTAGTTCCTTTTGTGTTTTTATTTAACAGCCCTCTGAGGCTCAATGGTTTCCTATCCATACTACAACAGCAGCAGATAAGAGTCATTCAGCCAGATCAAAAATACTAAATATCTTTTGGCACAGAATTAAAAGACTTCCTGCAGCTGAGCAGTGCTCTGGATGCAGGCTGATAACCAGGAGGATCCTTGCCATGCCCCTCTGTTATGACTCAGAGGCAAGAAACACCCTCTGCAGCCACGTGAGATCAGCAAAATTCAAACGTCAGCTTGTAAATAAAAAGTCAACATGCTGCTGTTTAAGAGATTGCATTATCATTCTCGCCACTTTGGTTTAGCATTATATCAATTTTATGGTTCCACGCAGGAAAAGGCTAGGTTTTACCCCCGACCTAATGATTTATTTGGAACTTAACGGTCAGGCATCCAATGCTGTTAAGATGTTTCAGCCTGGAGTAAAGTGGTGAAGCAATCAATTGCCCCAGATCTAAGTTATTAAGGTGGTGATGTCCAATCCTAGTCTTCTAAGGCTAATATTTTGCATGTTTTTGTTGTTGTCCTGCTCCAACACACCTGATTCAGTGGTTAAATTACCTCCTCTGTGCGTCGTCAAGTTTTGCAGAAGCCTGTTAATAATCTATTCCCTGAAATCAGGTGCTGAAGCAGAAAAAAATCAAAAATAATGCAGAATTGTGGCCCCTGAAGGCCAAGACTGGATATCATGTAGTGAAATTATAAATGTAGCCAACAGCTGGCATCAGTCAGCAGCAGAAACATGAATGCTTCTGTGTCTGACAGTTGTAACATGTAGGAGTAACATCTATTACTCTGATTAGATATAAATGTTTTCAACCAAGTACTTGAGTTATATCATATCTATCAGTCTTAACAAACGGCCTGCTGTAGACGCTCTAACTTGGCAAATTAACCAGCTTACATCAGTTGTTCAGAAATAAGTCCCTCAAAGCTGGTGTCCATTTACCACTGTAGAGACTTACTTTTTTAATTCCTACTTGACTCATAGCTGATAAACAGCTCTTCATTCAGATCAGGGTGGAAGGAGGAGGAAACTGCTCTGGTGTTTGGACTGCATTTATTTTTACCCTGAAGGCAGAAAACACATCATTCCTTCATGTAGCAACTTTTATTACAGAATACTGGAACATCTAGCCACACTTACAGCTGTCTTAATGCTGTGTGTCAGCAGGAAACTGAACATCAGTTGCACTTGCACACTCGTACACCAAGCGCGCACATTAAGCCACATGGGCCCATATTCTTCATAACCACCTTCCCATTATCACTTAATGGGGTAAAGATTTAATTGGTATCAGGCTCCCAAGTTATATTATTTAAAAAAGTGCAACAGAGAAGTAATAATTGATACTAATATTACTGTATTTATGTGTATAATGTGATCAAGAATAATGCCATCCCCCAGGTTTTTTTAAAGCTTAAAAAGCATAAAGCAATCTTATCCTCAAGTATAATGCTACCCCTAATTTCATACAGACTTCAGGATCTTTCAGCCTTTGTGGTCTTTATACATTTAAATAAAATGATCATATGATTAGTGGTATCGTTCATGTTTATTATGTTTTTGTACTGTTTTTTTTTTGTTTGTTTTCAGTGATTTTTGGTCAACCGTAGCACAAAAACGGCTGCACCAATCAACATGAAATTTGGCAGGACTGTAGAAGAGTCTGACCTACACTGCGCCAGCCAACGGTTTGACGATAGACCCCATATTTGAGGAGGGGGCTCCTTTCAAAGAGGGGGTGTCAGGACATACAAAAACGCTTATAACTCAGAAACTGTTCAACATAGGACCTGCATAACCTCAAGTGTCAGCAGGAAGTAAAATATGGACAGTACATGATTTTCATAAATGAGACAAGAGCATGGAACAATCAGCCTTAAATGCATTTTGCGAGTAGACGCAATATTTTAGTTAAATATTTTACAATTTAGGTTACCAGTTAACCTAACAAGCAGGTTTTTAGTCTGTTGGAGGACCCAGAGAAAACCCATGCATGCACATGGAGAATATGCAGATTCCAACCTGAGAGGCTTCAAGCCAAGAGGTGATCCTGCAACCTGCTCGCAGCGAGAAGACAACTTTAGCTGCTGTTGCACCGTGCTGCCCTGGCAAAATTCACAAGGTGTTTATTTTATTTTTAGTTAAAACAGCACTATGCAGGAAATTGCCGGAGATTTTACCATCAAGGTGTCAAAAACAATTTAACGTCAACCTAAACTTGAAGCTTTTAAAGCTCAACTGCTTCCTGTGTGTTTAAAACAAACACAACCCTGAGAGGGCGAAAAATAGCACAGGGAGACTGCAGCCGTAATGAAAGAGGCATGAAGGTAAAAAAACAAAACAAAATAAAACAAGAATGAAGCAGAGAGTGGGGCGGTTGAACAAGAGCAGGAGAATGACACCTTAAGGTTTTTTTATTTAGCTTGCTGGAAGAGGATGAGAGAAGTGAGATGAGAATACACACACACACACACACACACACACACACACACACACACACACACAC
>NW_013952438.1:2383339-2384685 GCF_001266775.1 Austrofundulus limnaeus
CACACACACACACACACACACACACACACACACACACACACAAAGGACCAAATCACATTTAGTAGGACAGTCTATGCTGCCAACTCAAAGGCCTGCAGCACTTTCCTGAATCATTATCCAATAAACAATACCATAATACAATGAGCTTTGCTTATCTGCCTGCTCATGCTGAGAGAAAGTCCTCCCAGGCAAGAACTACAGTATTTATATATCTTAAACTTAATGTAATATATTGAGAACACCCGTCTAGTGAAATGTGGAGTTTTATTTGCGTGAAAATGAATAAAAATAAGACTTAGTTGACTTCAACAAACTGTCCAGCATTTATGGAACAGAGAAGGTAAACAGTATTCTCAACATGTTACAGAACAATGTTGAACCACTAACATTAACTTATAGACTGAGCATTGTAATTAAAACAAAGAGAAAATACTTAATACTATTATGTTGTAGCTGAATGTAAACAACAGAGCAGCTATACTCCCTCTCTATTAGATCTATTATTTATTTATGACACAGTTTTCAGAGTCTATTGTAAATCTGAAGTGGACTTAAAGACATGACTGGATGGCTATACTAGATGTATGACTGTGACATTCATCAAAGACCAACAAAGAAGAAGCATGAAGTTGAACAAATCTAATCATCAGTGTGGTCAATCGGGATGACCTCGCTCAAGTTGTGGTTTTACAAACCAGGAAAACTGCTATGGCCAAATGTAAAAGCAGCTCTAATAAAAAAAAGAAGTAAAAAAAAACAAAGATATATAGCTGACTTTATACAGAGAAATACATTAAGATGACCTGAAAGAGTTGTCACATTGTACTGACTACATCAGATGTACAGAACACACTTTAATACTACTCAGTCTACAAATGGACATCAAAGTGCTAAAAGGCTAAAAGGTTAAAGTTCAGTGTTCATGTGCCAAACTCAAGAGCCACAAGCCAAATGTGGCCCACCATGGCCTTTTATGTGGCCCACGAGAGCCACAAATACATATTGGTGTCTTAAGTGTATACTGATTTAAAGCCAACATTGACCATAAACTACATCTCCCATCATGCACTTCAATTATTTTACTTGCAAAATGACGGCCTTCCACCACTAGGTTGAGGCGCACGGGGTTCAAAAGTAACGAAAGTGTGTCTGATGGGCCTGCAGCAGGATTGAGTTTGTCTTTAGAAATGTCTTCCTTTGGAGGAGGGCTTCTTTTGGATCAAAGTGGGGACATTCAAGCAGAATGAGCACTTTTTAAAAGATATAGCTTGGATAGATGCTAAAAGCAGTGTGTGTGTGTGTGTGTGTGTGTGTGTGTGTGTGTGTGTGTGTGTGTGTGTGTGTGT
>NW_013952438.1:2384695-2404925 GCF_001266775.1 Austrofundulus limnaeus
GCAGGATTGAGTTTGTCTTTAGAAATGTCTTCCTTTGGAGGAGGGCTTCTTTTGGATCAAAGTGGGGACATTCAAGCAGAATGAGCACTTTTTAAAAGATATAGCTTGGATAGATGCTAAAAGCAGTGTGTGTGTGTGTGTGTGTGTGTGTGTGTGTTAGTATACACAAGAAACAGTTATGGTAGTAAAGAGAGACTAGAAAAACCCCACTGTGTGTTTATTTCCATGTCAGTTTAGGGTCACTTTACAAGTGAATGTCTTTTTTACTCATTTAAATTTAGAAAATGAATAGGACTAAACTTGTTTGTATTTAGTGCTACAAGAATTGATTAGTAATGTATTTGAGTCACTGTATAAATAAACTACTGAAAGAACAATAAAATTATGTTGGTTTTGGTCAACTAAATTGTCACGTCAAGCAAAATAAATGTTGCTGTTTATACCAAGCAGTTACATTTACACTTATTAAACCATTTCAATGTCAAACATTTAAGAAAAAGGTGGTACAGTAGACCCCTGAAATTCTTGGGGTTTATGTTCTTAGAGTGCCCAAAAAACTGGTAAAAAAGTCTTCAGTTCTTCAGTCTTTTAACTCTGATTTGCAAAGACCAGCTGTAAAAACACAAATCGTGTTCTGATGATGCTCAACTCTGAAGTTATTTATATTCAGGAAGATCATAACATTCTTTCTGTTTGTGTTTGAACAAACAAAAAACCGTGCCCATCTCAAAGCTGAGCTTGTGTCTAATCCAACAGACAAATAGGTCGCCTACATTGTTGTGCATCTGCCATTAAGCCACCATGAACACAGAATGAAAACAAAGCCCCCCATTATGGTTCATGCCCCCTTTAAACGCAGCACACTCCTTGTTCACATATGTGCCTTCCAACCACCCCCACTTTGGTACAATTCCCAGCCCCCCCAGCCAACATACACAGTTGGTATTTTTTATACATTGAGCGGTCTTACTGACAATGCGGGCTCGACCTCACAGCCTTGGGATAATGAGACCGCTGCGCCGACCACTGAGCTACCATGGCTTCTGGCAAAGATGTCAAGCAACAAAGTACAAAAACTTTGTTACCTTACCTAAGCAGAAATTTTGGTTTTATATATTTTATTGGAGTAATATTTCTTCAGCCATTTTACTTACATTTTGACACAATTATCAGTACTTTCTACTCTTTACATTATGAAAAATGTAATGAGTACTTCATTTCAGCTTGTCATTGTTAAAATAAATAAAAACACACATAAACTAACCCAGATCAGTGAAGCCCTGCAAAGTCATTTTTCACAGTTTACGAACTCAACCTTTTGCAGATTTTTTCATTCTAACTAGTTTGCGTTGATACCCATAATTTTACGAAAACTGGAAACAAAGTAAATACTGCACTGCAAGAAACAAAATTTTGTTTGGTTTATACCCAAATGCACTGTAGGCCTCTTTTGGTCTCCTGGATAGAGTGAATTTAACTGTGGTTGGATAAGAAAAATAAATATATTCCATTGTGACACCATGTTTGTTTGTACACCTGTATGGAACAAAACACATCACTCCAGCAGAACACAGCAGACATAGCCTAGTATGAAGAGGCAATGACAGAGACACACTACTGAATATTTGTTTTCCAAATTTCTCCAAAATTACCATTTTAATATAACATTATAATTAATTACTGCCTTTAGAAAAAATGTTTTATTGTGGGGAGGTACTAAAGGTCCCTGTGGCAAGGCCTAAGCGTTTGTCTTTAATGGATTTTTTTTCCTTTTTACATTACTTATACTTTTACACTCAGTTTTAAAACCAGTACTAAACACTTTTACTTAAGTAAAAGGCATGAGTTGATGCTTCAACTTCTACAGAAGTCTTTTTGAACCCTAGTACTACTGACGAATGAATGTGAATACTTTTCCCACCTCTGGCCCCTGGCTCTCACAGAACCAGAGGATAGTTTTACCCACAGGTGTAACAACTTATATAAAATATATTTTTTAGTTTACAAAAACAGAAACTGAGATCAAGGAAATACTGCAGAACGTAGTCATGACAGGTCGAGAGGGATCGTCTCCTCAAGACATCCACCCTAAGAGTCAAACATCTGAGTCATGGCATCTTACAGCAGTGGTTCCCAAACTTTTTATCTTATGACCCCAAAAATATCCATGGCAAAAACTTGTGACCCCAAATATTACACGAACTTTGTTAATAACCCTAAAAACACAGGCTTTTTGTCAACCTAAACAGCTTGTACACAAATACAAATATTTATACTTTTTTGTGTGTTTTTGTAATAGTTATAGGGAAAATATTACATTACATTATATTACCGTTTAATTGATTTCTGGAGATTATCCAAGGTGCTTCATGACCCATAATTGGGTCCCAAGCCCAACTTTGGGAACCAAAGTGCGCTGGTTCCAAAACTTTTCAGCTTTTGACCCAAAACACACAAAATAACAGTAGCAGAGACCTGTGCCCCCAACTATTTTTGGATGATAAACATTTGTATCAAGTCAACTAAACATGGGCATAGTAACAATATTTCTATACAACATTTATCCATTTTAAATACACTAACCTCACTCCTTTGTAACAATTAAGACAAAAATGTAATTAATTCCGAAAATCTTTTCAGGACCTCAACTTGATGTTTCGGGACCCCACTTTGGGTCCCGACCTCAACTTTGGGAAACATTGGCTTAGAGAACACAAAAGACCAACAAATATTCAAAAAGCAAAGATATTTCTGGTTGCTGCCTTTATTATATACAACAGGGGTCTTCTCCGGAGACGTTTTACACAGACACAAAACAAAACGTTACTTTTGGCAGCCAGTGGAAGACACTGCACTCTGACAGACATGTGAGGGAGACTAAAAATCCCATTAGAGCTGATCAAAATTCAAAGGGGTAGCATGCATAGCCTGCCCTGAGACTAAAATCTATTCTTGTCAGCTCTGAGTAGATAGCCAGAGATGGGCTAAATTGAGACATTCTATTTCAGTAGGAAGAGAGTGAGGGGATGGAAAGAAAACAGCGGTAGAGAGGAGGAGGGAGTTAAAAATAAAGAACTAGGAGAGAGCTGGGAAATCGGATGAAAGGGGGGAAAAAAAACGCCTGAAACTTGTTTTCATTTGTAGAGAGACGGAGGCCTCCTGTAAGTAGTTACATGTTTGTTTCCCAAAGAAATTCCGGCACGGTTTTCAGAGGCAGCGAGCCGTGGAAGACGCAGAATCTTTCCATGCGGACGGAGCAACACCGGCCTTTGTTAGTCAGCCTTGTTTAATCGATCAGGGAAGCTGTTAGAATGCATGAGGTCTCCCCTAAAACGGAGCGCTGTGCCTCAAACACACACACACACACACACTTACACAACTTGCATACAAAGATGGCTGTGAGTGCACACTTTCTATGCCACTGGGTAAACTGAATGTAACAAATTCTCTAAAAACACCAGCACAGTAGGACCAGTCGAATGTAGCTGGGAAAACGTTTGACAAAAAAAAAGCAAAAACACTTTGCTGAAAAGCTCCACGGGATATCACATTGTGTTTTTTTATCTTCAGTTCTGTGGGAATAGCAGGTGTGTGAGTTTGTTAAAGACTTTACTGAACAAGCAGAAAGCCTTTCCCTCCTCTCGTATCATGTTTGCAGCCGTTTTCTCACATTGACTGAGGCTAAAGAGATTAGCCAGGGGAGACGAAACCGCTACGACTCTGCCAGCCACCACACAACGCCTCTCCGTTCCAGGACTTCCTCTCGGCTCTTTCTGCCACCGCCATCACTTCATTCCTCACTCTCTTTAATCACACTCAAATCCTGCGTCTGTGCTCAGTCCCTCAGCTGAGAGCGCCGCACTTTTAAATGAAATGCTAAGGTCCTTTACTTAAAGGCAGAAGAGAATAAGGGAAACTAAGCAATGGGAGTCAATATTCATCTGTGCAAAGTAAATATATTTGACTTGGCAAACAAGCCTAAAAGAGCACACCTGCTGTTCAAAGCTCATGTTTGCTTTCAGAAAATGTCAGAGCAGTGGAAAGGGTTCAACCTTAAAAAATAAAAGACTAAAAAAAGTCTCCTGTGCGTCTGGAAGCAGAAAGTGGACTTAAACAATTATAAAAAGCCTGTAAAACTGGACTGTACAACTTGGATTTATGAGTAGTATAATTACAACAGTCAGTTGATTATATTTTTCAAGAACAATTATTCCCTCCAAAAAATTGTTTACATATTGCTGATAAAATTAAATAACATGTTGAATCTTTAAAACTCTAATTTAAGGCCCTGTCACACTCGACTCCCTGTCGAACTTATGCCGTCTTATGAAAATGTTATGACTAAGTTACACACTTGTTTATTTATTAGATTTAGTGGTTGACATTAAAGTAAACATACATCCAAAACAGGCTTCAAGTAGATGTTTTTTATTCCATCTTCAGCACAGACAACTTTAGTGTTGGACAAACTTTTCACAAGTTGGCATAAGTCTAAAACACTACAAGGCTTTGTCGCTTTTAGACAACTTTTGCTAACTTGTGAAAATTTTGAAGACCTGTACATTGAAGATGGGATTAGAAAAATCAACAGGAAGCCTCTTTTAAGCATGCACATACTGTAATGCTAAAAAATTCATCACTGTTATGGATTAATTATGTATATCTGTTCTACCTTGACACTGTTCAGTAATCATATCTTATTATAACCAGTTTCGGCCGTTTTACTCTATTGGCCAGACTTCAAGACTCCAGCGATGTACGACCTCTTTAATTTCTGATAAGGTGTTTCCAGGCTGACAGTCCTGTCATTGGTTAGAAGGTTACAGTTGGCGATTTGTGATTGGTTGTGAACTATCACATGACGTTATCATGATATTATTGGCTGCTTTCCGCTGACGCGCCAGTCACAACTCAGCAGATTTCCTGATTGACTGTCTGCTGTGTTGTTGCTCCGAATTAAATCATTTTGACGACCATACACGCAAACTTTCTGTGCATTTATTCCAACGTGTCTCTGCATTCTTGGTAAATCATGCCACGACAGATTTTGGCGTTGTCGAAAAGCGGCTCCAAGGACCGGAGATTGCCCGCAGCGAGTCGACTTTTTCTCGGACGTCTACCGGAAAATGGGGAAAGGAAGGGTTTTTTTTTTCTCTGAGGAAGATGACCTGTCTTTCTCTGCTGATCGTGTCCGGGTTTGTGATCTGTCCTTACTTCGGCCGCTGTGGGTGACCTTTTGGGACTGGAGCTGAAAAAGAACCTGTCTGTGACAGAAACACGGTGAGCTAATATTTTCATTAGCACCTTATGCTAAAAGCTACGGCTAATTTTTTGGCCCACACACACTGAAATTGTAATTGTTAGACGCTCGTCTGGTTGCTTCTGCGGTTGTTTTGATTCTAGCCGAGGTAGATATAGGGAGCGTTTTATTCCATATCGAGTCAAAACAGGGAGCTTGGCTTTCTGTTTTAATGTAGCCGAGAGGACATTGTTCGTCTTAGGTGAGTGTAGGCAGTTTAAAAATGCTAATGAGAAACAAACAAACAAATATCCTTAAAAGAGTCAAAAACTGGATTGAAAATGATCAATAAAACTAATTTTGAAAGACGTTCAGGAAACACAAAAGGACTACTGATCACCAGAAAATCTTTCTCCTTGGAAGCTAATGAAATTAGGTTTTTGGGGGTCGGGGGGTGTCTCATTAAATACGCTGTAGCATGAAAAATGTTCAAGTGAAAATGATAGATGTTTCTAAACTGTGATCCAGTCTCTTTCTTCTTGTTTGTCTTCATCACAGCTAAGAATTGAGACCCCGCTGAGTGGTCTAACAATGCCAGACTTAAACTCAGACATGCTTTCTGAATCTGAGCCCCCTTAGATGTGCGAGACCTTTCAGCCTTGTTCTTTTAGCAGCAACCCTGATGCTGTTAACGGCCTTGGTGACAAAACCCCCACAAAAACAGCTTAAACCCATGAGAGGGCCTGTATTTAAAGTCATTTTCTATGCCTCTCAACAAAGTGCTTCACAACATATCAGAACACAGGAATTTTCTAATTTCACCAAAAATAAAATATTTTAAAAGAATGATTACAATAAAAGGATTAGGGGTGTCCCGATCCGATATTGATATCGGATATTGATATCGGATATCGGTCCGATATCAGCCAAAAAATGAGTATCGGATTTTATCGGCCTGCATAAAAAATGTTCGATATAAGTGCTCCGATATTAGCAGTCCGTTCCAGCAGTCCACTGCCTCCACTCCAGTGTCTCTATCCAGCAGCACTTGGATCCAGCATGTAGCGCTCACGTGATCACAACAACATGCTGCGCTAACAAGTTAGCAAGAATGTCGGCAGAACTTTCTATTTTCATCAGAAACAGAGTTKCAGCTAAGTGCAAAGTTGTCATGCACAAGTTTTCCGAGGGGGAACAGAACCGTGTACGTTTTAAACCGGAGCGACAACTACTCTCCACCCTGGAAGCAGCTTTGCGTTTCGGCTCGGTTCGTTCAGCCTCGGTCCAGTGACCGCACACAGCCGCGCTGTTTCGGAACCTCCTCTCTCAGTCAGTGGTTCTAAACTGGCAGAAGCGAGGACAGCACGCTTGTTTTGACATCCCGTGGATTAGCTCTGGGTCGATGGACAGAAGAAAGGAGAGCGCAGCTTTTGTTTTGGAATATGAGCGACATGATGAGAGCAGTGATAAAAACTGCTCCCTGCAGGAGTGAGAGGCTAATCTCCACATGATGCTCAGAAAATGCAGCAGTAAGAAAGGTAGCTATCAATTTAAATAACTGACTAATTCTTACTATTTATTTTTTGCTCTTGTTATTAGAGTGATGTTTAATCTGTTTACACACTTTTTTGAGTGAAGATTAAGTGCAATGATCATGTTGTTTTAGTTACAGTCAGTAAAATTGGAGCTGTGGACTCTTAACTTTGAACAGACAATAATGTGGGCTTTTGTTTCGTCCCCACCTTCAGTTATTCCCACCATAAAGCAGCACCAGGCTGACAGGTAGTAAAACAATAACCGAAGTGATTTTGAATTGTTATTTTATATTTCAAAAGAACATTTTGTTTTTATTATGTTTTATTTTTCAGGGTATTATAATTTATTATATTAAATTGTAGTATGTTCTTCAGTTTAAAATGTATGTGATCCATTGGTTGAAAATAAATGGGTCAATATTTCTCATACCTACTCTTTTTCACTGTTTGACTTGTTCAAAACTTTTCTAAGATTTCACACTACAAAAAATGTAAAAGTGTGTGATTCGTATTGATATGGTATCAGATCAATATCAGTATCGGTAAATATTGGTATCGGCCAATTTTGGTATCATATCAGAAGTGAAAAAATTGTATCGGGACACCCCTATTTAGCAGTGTTTGTTTTTTTAATAACAATGTTGTAAATGTATTCAAAAACAAAACTAAACCTGGAATTTACAGCTCTTAGAAAAAAAAAAACTAAAAACCAAGAAGAGTAGAATGGCGATACAGGCAAATGGCAGGCAGAAAAATCAGTAGCTTATTCCTTTATTAGGTTAAATAAAATGTAAAAAAAANATGTTCTTCAGTTTAAAATGTATGTGATCCATTGGTTAAAAATAAATGGGTCAGTTTTTCTCATACCTACTCTTTTTCACTGTTTGACTTGATCAAGACTTTTCTAAGATTTTACATTACAAAATAATAGGTAAAAGTGTGTGACTTGTACTGTTATGGTAACGGGTCAATATCGGTATCGGACAATTCTCAAAGTTGTAATATCGGTATCGTATCGGAAGTGAAAAAGTGGTATCGGGACATCCTTAAAAAGGATGTTCAATTTTACTGTGATTTTTTGAATTGCCTGAAACAAATAAAAAGGATGAGAAATCAGTTATTTTTTGTTTCTTACAAATCATCAACTACAAACTTTAGCACATTAAACTTTCTGTTTTAGAGGTGAGTGGTTAAGATTTTATTTATTTGTTTTTATTTCTCTTACAGATTATTAGTCTTATTTGAGAAAGCGAAAGGATAGTTTGCGTTGCTTTCCAAGGCAACATAAAATGTCCTTCAGATTAGATTTCTCTTTTTACTTTATTGATGGGTAAAAATGTGTTGAACTGTAATTTCAAACATAACCTGCCTCGGCACAGCTGTGATTTGTAGCGTGGTTACTACAGTGGTTTATGCCATTAAGAAATAATTTTAAAAAAATCCAGGTCAAAATGTAACTTTCCTAATGAACATGAAATTGTACAACCTAACAGGAGCATTACAGGAGCATGGTGAATTCAGTGAGGCAAACCAAAACAAAAAAAGGGGAAAGCGAATGCAAAACAGCAACATCGACAAACTAATTTTGTAAATGGAAAAACAGAAAAGTCTGATGCTAACTCGATGAAGAAGGGAGCGAGTGTACAGAGTTCAGCAACAGGCTGACTGAAAATAGGTGTTGGTGTAAAACTGAGAACAGCTTTATAAAACAGCAGCGTTACAACAGAACATAAATAAAGAAAAAAGCATGTAAAATACAAAGTTGTGTCGTGTTCTTCTAATGGTTCTGTTTACGTCACTATGATGATGATTGTGATGATGAAGTTATTTTTTTAGGTTAAAGAGCAGTGGGACATTGGGAGATGAGTTTAGCTGCTGTGCTGCCAAGAGCCAGCGAGATGACAGGATCCATCCCGCTCTCCTATTTGGACGTCACATATTCAGCTGCAGCCAGCAGACCCTTACAGACCAGAGACAGAGTGAGGCAGGTACACTGACACTCATCAAGGATAACAGCATCCAACCAACAAGCTTCATGAAGCCAACAAACCCTGTTGCATCTTGGTTTAGTAAAAATTATAATAATAATCATTGCTTTTCTATTTTCTGCTTTTTTAATGGATGTGTAGCACAAGCCCTCAGACAGGGAAAAAACTTTAAATAATGTTCTGCGGAGTTATAAACAGTCACTATCTTACCTGCAGAAGAAAGAGTAGCATGAGTTATCAGTCAAGCAAACAGCTAATAAAAACGAAGACGACTTCAAAGCAAATTCCTTCCGCCCTAAATTAGTTCCAGGTCAAGTAATTCAGGTGATACACTGCATCAGGTGTGTGTTTACATGTAACTGTTTAGACTGAACACTGGGTCACTCTCTCACTCACACCTAGGGGCAATTTAGAGTTACCAGTTAGCCTAACATTCATGTTTATGATCTGTGGGAGGAAACCCGAGGAAACAGAGAAAACCCACTCATGCACAGAAAGAATATGCAAACTCTACCCAGGAAGGCCCTTGTAGCTGAGAGGTAGCAGCTCTACCAACTGAGCCACATGCCGTCCTAAACTAGACACACGACACTAAAAATGTAAACACCAAACCAGGAAGGTGCTGTATGAATCAGTTTTTCCAAACAAAATCATTCCACACATTTTTATCTTAGAGGAAGTAACTATTTAAATATGTATTTAGCAGCCAATCTGACAGATTAAGTGTATTTTCAAATGGGAACTTCATGATCAGATGCTAAAACAGGCTGACAGAGTACTCGCACACATTTTCCTCCTCAGCGCCGTCCAGCTGTGCAGCACCATGATGGTCATGTTTACCCTTCACTCATTTGTACGTTTGGGAACCAGGCTGCACAGCACGTACCCCGTTCTCAAACAGGCACACGTTTGGCGTCTGCCGGAACGTCTTTTGTGAAATTGTCCAATTGCAACTTTTAGACACACCTTTAAAGCAATGCAGCACTCACCTACAAACAGCATTTTTACTCAAAACAAGAAAAAAGATGAAACTTTCAGCTTGACTATGTGCGATGAATGAAGGAACAGGTTGAACTTTGACAACTATAACACACACTTGAAAGAAATATAAGCATTTCCTGGCACACGTGCCTCACCCCTTTCTAGAAACATTTATTTCTGCCTTGCCTTGCTTTCACCGAGAGTCGTTCAGTGGCCGGTCGATGCATCACTGCACTCTCAAAATAAATTTCATCTGACGGCAGCACACTCCTTTCATTCTGCGTGTGAGCACGGTGGTATTGTAGAAGTAGTTTCCGTCCTCCATCACAGGGCAATCACCGAAGGACGGAGGATGAGTGTGCAAGGCCCGACGACCTTTTTTTTTTTTTTTACGTCGGTTCGTTTTGGCAGCGGGGTGTGAAAACTATTAACACAAAGGCTTTATCAAATTCTGTTTAACACCAGGAGCATCCGGGTCATTTCCTTCATCCTGTTGTCTTTAACGGAGGACATCTGAAGAACTGCTGAATCTTCCCACACAACAGAAATGTGCCACTGTGAGGTCATCTTACCCTGATCCTCCTCATAGCCGCCACGATCTCCATCCGACTGTTGGGTCTGGGCACGTCAATACTCCCCACATACTGTGGAAAAGACACACATCAACACACATCAACTGTTGTTTCTAAAGCAGAAATGAGTGCTTCAAGTGGAACCAAGCCCAAAGTAGATTGCTAGTTGCAAGTCCCATTTCAAAACTTTCATAGCTGTTCCTTTATTTAAAAAGCCTTTTAATTGCTGTCATTTTCATATCATAGTTATTCTGACAGGCATGTCACATTACTAGCAGAAGTGCCCCAAGCTGAACAGAAAGTGCTACAGTTAGCTGCTTTTGATAGTGTTTGAGTTTGCAAAAAACAACAATGGCTGTGTCGCAATTCAAGGGTTGCAGTCCATGTAGACTGCAGCCCATGGAGGCCACACCCTTTAAAGTCCAGGCAGGCTGAATATACCGTTTTACAGCGGGTAAAATAAGTATTGAACACGTCACCATTTTTCTCAGTAAATATATTACTAGAGGTGCTAATGACAAGAAATTTTCACCAGATGTCGGTAACACCCAAGTGATCCATACATACAAAGAAATCAAACCATAAATGTCCAGAAATTAAGTTATTTGTAATAATGTGGAATGGCACAGGGAAAAAGTATTGAACACATGAAGAAAGGGAGGTGTAAAAAGGCATGGAAAGACAAGACACCAGCTGAACTCTCTCAGTAATTAGAAAGCAAGCCTGCCCCTTGTCAGTGCAAGTTAATATCAGCTGGTTCAGTCCCAAATGATGGCCAGGTATCACACAAGAACCATCTGATGATGGGTAAAAGTAAAGAGCTCTCTCAAGACCTTCACAACCTTATTGTTGCAAAGCATCACGATGGCATCGGTTACAGAAGAATGTCTAAACTTCTGAAGGTTCCAGTGAGCACTGTTGGGGCCATAATTCAGAAGTGGAAAGAACATTATTTCACCATAAACTGACCACGGCCAGGTGCTCCTCACAAGATTTCTGACAGAGGAGTGAAAAGAATTATCAGAAGWGTTGTCCAAGAGCCAAGGACCACTTGTGGAGAGCTTCAGAAAGACCTGGAATTAGCAGGTACGATTGTTTCAAATAAAACAATAAGTAATGCACTGAACCACCATGGCCTGTATGCACGCTCACCATGCAAGACTCCACTGCTGAAGAAACAGCATGTTGAAGTTCCTTTAAAGTTTGCTGCACAACATTTAAACAAGCCTGTGTGATACTGGGAGAATATAGTCTGGTCAGATGAGACCAACATTGAACTGTTTGGATGCCAGAATACACATCATGTTTGGAGGTCAAATGGCACTGCACATCAGCCCAAAAACACCATACCAACAGTGAAGTTTGGAGGTGGGAACATCATGGTGTGGGGCTGTTTTTCAGCATATGGTACTGGCAAACTTCAAATAATTGAAGGAAGGATGAGTGGAAAAATGTACAGAGACATTCTTGATAAAAATCTGCTTCCATCTACCAGGATGATGAAGATGAAACGTGGCTGGACATTTCAGCAAGACAATGAGCCCAAACACAAAATCAAGGAAACTCTCAGTTGGTTTCAGAGAAAAAAACTAAAGCTGCTGGAATGGCCCAGCCAATCACCTGACCTGAATCCAACAGAAAATCTATGGAAAGAACTAAAGATCAGAGTTCATAGAAGAGGTCCACCAAACCTTCAAGATTTGAAGACTGTTTGTGTGGAAGAATGGGCCAAAATCACACCTGAGCAATGCATGCCACTAGTTTCTCCATACAGGAGGCATCTTGAAGCTGCAATTGACAACAAAGGCTTTTGTACAAAGTATTAGATAAATTTCAGTAAGCGTGTTCAATACTTTTTCCCTGTGACATTCCACGTTATTACAAATAACTTCATTTCTGGACATTTATGGTTTGATTTCTTTGTATGTATGGATCACTTGGGTTGTTACCGACATCTGGTGAAAATTTCATGTCATTAGCACCTCTAGTAATATATTTACTGAGAAAAATGTTGACATGTTCAGTATTTATTTTACCCGCTGTATATCACATCACCCATAAATGCCTAAAACTCAAAACACATTGGAACATGTATTCACACGCCTTCAAAGAAGGTATAACGTCACAAAATTCAATGTATTGTTGAAAATGTTAAATTAATATTAAACATGACATTTATAATTTGATAGCTCCAGTATCAGCACTTTGGCTTTATAATAATATTGTGAAGCTTGCATTTAATGTGGCTCCAGTTGCTATTTAGGTTTTTAATATGTTGCATTCTGTTTCTCCCATAGATTTTTACTCATGTGACTTTCACTCTTCATTTTCATTGTTATACAATGTTATAAAATGTCTATTATATGACATTGTATAACTTGTTTAAAAAAACTATATCAGTATTTGTTTATTTAACATCACATCACAGCATAAACTTCATCAGCGAAGTTGCTAAACAATGAATTCTCCCATCTGTAATGACTTTCCAAACTCCACGAGTGTTTTTGTTTTCTGCAAAAACCGATGAAAGCACAATGAATCCTGAGATAGTGTCGGCCATGAGATGCAGCCTTCTGTTCAGGGTTTTTTGTGCTGCATTTGTCGCTGCGTGAGAAGTCCATAAAAAAGACCAACCAGCCAACATATGTGCACTCCGTGGGCTGTAGTCCTTGAAGTGAGACACAGTCTATGTATAAACGATGAAGTTAGCAAAACTGACAGACTTTGTAATAGTTTATAAAAATGGCAATACATCGCCTGAACTGCGATGAAAGTTTTAAGACAGGACTTCCAAAATGGAAGCAATCCACTTTGATCTTGGCCCCATTCAGATGAGCAATCAGCTGATCAACCCAGTTTGAATAGCTGCATCTGCAACACACAATAGTCCTTGTTCATAAACTTTTCTGTGAACATTTGTTTTAAATCTATTGCTTTAGCAATTTTATGGTTAAAACCACTTGTGTATATTTCCAATGTCTCTCTACCTGATTAAAACTTTTGTCTTCATAGTTCCCACTAAATAAACAGTGGCACCCTGAGGACCACCCATGCACCTTTAGGTGAAACTTCAAGCAATCATTTAAGCAATGAACCCTTCCTAAAAAAAAAAGTAAACACCCGCCCACAACTTGTCCCGACCCTCCTGAATCACCACCTGGGGCTGATTCATTTTCAGCCGCTGCAAAGCAAAACAAGCTTGAAACTTGAAACAAGGCAACCGCAGCATTTCTATTTCAGAACAGATCCTTTCACATAATGAAGACGATGCTGCTCTGGTTCATTAGGAAGCTGTGCGCGGCTCGCATACATCTACATTCATGAGGAGCTCCAGGGGAGCCTTTGATGCTGCCGTTATTTAGATTACAGTAAATGGACTGGGAGCGTAAAAAATCTCTACCACTGACTTAGCAAGGAAACAGCTGTGGCTCTGACGTTTTAGATTGGTTTTAGCGACATACCGTCTGCACTTTTACAGCTTCATTCATTCATGAGCTCACACTGAGTTCAGTGGCTGGCTGCACGTTATTACTGCACCCCGTGGTTTTTGTTGTATTCATGGTTTGAGATGGAACAATAAGTTTCTGTGAAATACTATAATAAAAACCCAAGTAGATAAAAAGTAGGTCAAATAAAACGAACATCCTGGTGGTTGAACTTTGGAGCAGAAACACTCCCTCGTTTTAACTCTTCCAGTTTCCTGGTAAACAGCTCAAGATAGAAGACGTGTGAACAATCGACACAAACCTGTTTTACTGTTTTATACAAAATATATCGTTTGTATAAAACTTTTAGGTTAAGATAAACAAATAAGGAAGCGTGGAAAGTTCCACATAAGACATTTAACTGTGCAAAAACTACAACATTTTCAAGTTCATACAATGGGGTGCAAGAAAATATCAATATACTGAAATATTTTTCACTTTCTTACTGTGTTGATTCTCTAAAACAGTGTATACATCTTAAATTAAAGTTTAAAATGTAAACTTTCATGCCAGCAGTTCGTTCTCAATGAAAAAGCTGCCACAAATATATTATCAAACTAATGGCGCTGACAAGACAAAAGTACCATGTCAGATCATTTTATGTCTCTTCAGACCTAAAGGCACAGTGTGTACGATTTTGTCAATTCTTTTAGCCGAAATTGAGATAATCACTAATGACAATAATAAAAAACATGTCTAATCATTGCAGACAAAGACCTTGTTTTATTATTTTTACCTTATAAAAAGCTGTTTATATCTCCATGGTCGCGGGTCGCCACTACARGCAGCCGTCATCTTGCACCGCCATCTTTTCTACAAAGGCTCATGAAGGACAAACTGCGGTGGCGGCGTCAAAAACGGTTTTAGTTGTAATACTATAAATGTAATGTTTGTTGTCTGTCATTGTAGCTGGGATAATTTTACTTATTAAAGCTCATAATCTTACCACTTGAAACATCACTAGCCCTGAAGCTGCATCACGGTTGGAATTATCAAAGGTTTTTGACACCTGAGAGACACCGTAGCAACTCCTTTGTGTTTGAATGCGGGGGTGGGGGTGGGGGGAGGACCAGGGAGGATGATTCAACCACTCAACCACTAGATGTCGCTGAAAACAACAAATCCTACACACTGTGCCTCTAAGTGTCTAATAACAAAGAAAATGTGTATTTAGATTGTATTTAATGGCACATTTAACCCAACCACTGACAACATGGATGAAATAAGAAAGATAAATGCATATAAAACATGCTGAGTTTTATTAAATTATCATTTTTGGAGGGAAAAAATGGCAATATATCAGATCAGACCCGTGTCATGATATGTATCATATCACCAAATTCTTGCCAATTCACAGCCCTATCATACAGGAAATTGTCCACAGAGGGACTGTGCTATACCACAATATGTTCATTAAATTCAGACATCAAGGCTAAATAAATAAAAAAATAAATCATTCAGATCAACTGTGTTTTACGATACTAAGATAAGGTTTTAAATCACTCTTATGCATTTTATTTCCAAAGAGTTATTTCTTATGTTGCTTTAAAGAGGGGTATTGTGTATTTTCCAGGCACATATTTCAGTTTTATACCACAGTCAAGTTACCTTCAGCTTAGGAGTGTCCCGATCCGATATTGATCTAGGATACCAATTCAATATCAGCCAAAAACCGTGCATCGGATTAAAATCAACGGTATAAGCACTCCCATACAAGCAGTCTGCTCCAGCATTTCTTTCCAGTAGCGCTTGAATCCAGCAAGCTGAGCACCTTGATCACAACAACACACTGTGCTAACTGAGTAGCAAGGAGTGATGGCAGCAGTGTGGCTGTATTTTTCATTCAAGTCTGAAAAAGACATTGCAGCTGAGTTCTAAACTTGTCATGCCCAAGTTTTGTGTGGTGGCACAGAACCTGGGATTTATCACTACAGAGCCAAAAAGAAATGCACCCAGGGGCATATTTACTGTAAATAAATGTATTTTTAATGTATATTAACGACAAGTTTTATACTTCCGTCATTTTGTGATGTCACAAGCCGTACGACAACCCACCGGAACCTGCGTTCAGCCCCTTACCTAGCAACCCCTGGGTGAGGCTCCACCTCCTCAGTATAAAAAGCCGTCACTGTGTTCATTTCACATCAAGCCTCCTATAGAACAATGGGTAGAGTGTTGGACCAGAGAGCAGGAGACCAGGGTTTGAGACCGGCATGGACACAATTTAATTATTTATTTGTTTTCATTCGTAATGAACACGTTTTCTCATGTACCTCTATTGTTTAGCTTATTAAAGCCTTATTAAAGCCTATTTGTTTGAGTTTCTGAGGTATTTTGACCGCTGCTGCTCCCTGCTCTGGTAACAGCATGCAGAGTGAGCGCAGAGCAGAGGAGGGAGGAAAAAAAGAAGCTGTGACCACGACTCTGCCTCTGGGTCTCTCATATGTTTGTACAACGGAGCTTCTGCTATTATTAGCCATGCTAACGTAAACGCTGGCTTTGGAGGGCGGAGTTAATGTCAACAGATTTTTGGAGGGCGTTACCAACAGAGCTCATTAACATAAACAGCTCTTCTGAACAGAAGTCAGAGCAGGCAGAGCAAGAAAATGGGAAATTTTATTATCTGAGAATTATTTTGTGCATTAAATTGAATGAACATGGTCTGGATAGCCCACAGATATACCATAAAAAAATTTATAGGACCCATAATTGGTCTCCTTTAAAAAAACATCACATCATGCTCAGACTGCAGAGAGTGAAGATGGAGCTGAAAGTTTGCTCTATGTTTAGTTTAGTGACAATTTATCATTTGGGGTTTTTTTGTTTGTTTTTGTTTTTTTTTTTTTGCTATTGTTATAAGTGTGACAAATTTATTTTCTTTACACTATGATGAAAGACCATTAGACTGGTTTGGGCACAGTCAGTAAAATTGGAGCTGTGGACTCTTAACTTTAGCACAGCAGGTCACATTTTGGAAACGGTAGTTTTTTGTTGTTGCTGTCCCTACCTTTGACGCTTTTAATATAGAATGTTGACCTCAGATAGCTACATGTTGTTGTTATTTTTTTTACTTTTTAATCTGTGGGTTATTTATTTTTTAAGTCTCAGACTCAGGGTAGGTTTGTTAAAAAAGGCAAGCAACACTGTTAGTCATGTTATAACAAATAAATAAGCAAAATAAAATATGTTAAGTAATACTGGTCACATTTTTTAATGCTTTGAAAATATACGTATCAGACAGGGAGCCAAAAAAATCTGGATCGGTACCTCCCTACTTGCATCTTGATCTATGTAGACATACGAAAAGTCGACAAATTATTAAATTTCAAAAAAAAAATTTCTATAGGTTAAAATTCAACAAAATAGACAAATACATTATCGCCTGCTATATGGGTGGGCAACAATTTCTTCCAGAATGTTCTGGTCTGAAACCAAGAGCAGAGTTTATCACATGGATCTGTCAAATATAATATCCATTAAAAGGCAACATTTAAAATATCAGGCTCTGCTTACATAAAAATGGCTATAACGTTATTGGTTGTCCACATATTCAGCTAAATATGGGTATAAGGAAGTAGATTAGAGTCACAGCCAGAATATCTGAGCAGATTGTTTTTCTAAAAGTTTGCATGCAAGTGTTATAGTTTGGGTTTTTTGTTTTCTGTTTTGTTCATGTGGTTTTCTGTTYGAGTTTCCTTCTGTCTCAGGTGTGTTCAGTTCTTGTAATTAGTGTTGTCTTTGTCTCCCCAGGTGTTTTCTGTTCCCTCCTTAGTTGTTCTGTGTATTTAAGCTCTGTCCTGTCTTTGTGTCATTGTGGGATCATTGGGCCTCATGCAAGAACCGTTCGTACGCACAGATTTGTTCTTGAGTTGTGCGTACGAGTGATTTAGGAGAATTTGTGGCATTCACCAATGTTTTCGTTTTCTAAGATTTTTTTCAGATACGAACAAAATTCACGAGTGGTCCAGACCTGTCGTATATTTTACGAACAGTCAGTCTGCTGTTATCCAGACGGGTTTTCTTCATTAATAACTTTATATTTCGTTAGTTTGAAGATATTTTAAGTTGAAAATAAATCACACTCCATAATTATGTTGACAATAGGCTATTCTGCTTGAATTAGAGTTATAATTTTAAATGTAATAATTGAGACTAACAATATAAATTGTCCGTCCGGCTTATCCGGGATCGGGTGCGGGGGCAACAGCAGAAAGACCCCGCTCTCCACAGCGACACTTTCCAGCTCGTCCTGGCGGACTCCGGGACATTCCCAGACCAGAGGGGATACATAATCCCTCCAGCAAGTCCTGGATTTTCTCCAAAGTGCCAGACTTATTTTGAAAATATTTTAAAATGCTTATTTCAAACCCGCATCTGAGACCACCTGCAACCACGCAGGTGGGGTGGGGGTGTACGGTGCGCAACGCTGTGTCTTCTGAATAAATAATGATTTAACACAGTTGTTTATACTTTTAGCAGCTCTTTTTATTCCACAGCTGACCTGCTAAAAATGACAGATTTTCTTTTCTGGATCTCTGACAGACGGACTTCAACCTCTGAACTCGTAAAGTTTTTCTTTTTAGTTTACGCTGTCATTTTCATGAATGAACACTTCCTGATATCTGAGGCAGGAAACATAGCCTTATATGGTGTTTTTGGGGTGGTAATTATGCTAATCTCCTCTCGCGTGCATGAGCAGCTGGATAGAACAGGTGGAATTTACGCAGCTCATTTACACACTTTTCCTGAAGATAGAGGAGTTTGTTGAATCTGACGTGGCATGTTCGTACGAACCCTTTGTACAAACAAAAGTAAGAGAAATTTAGGATAAGAATACGAACATGTTCTTGCATGAGGCCCATTGTGCTGCAAAGCTTGTCTCATTTTTCATGTTTCATGTAGTTTTTTTTTTCGCCACGTCCTTCAAGTGAGTTTTTCAGCCGCCTTGTCAGCTTTTTGATTTAATAAAGACCATATTTTTGTTACACCTGAACTCTGCCTGTGCGCTGGGTCATTCTAAACTAAACTTGACAGCAAAGGCAATGTTGACTTCTTCGCAAAGTGTCAACTTTAATTTCAGGCTTGATCCTAGAAAGGTGTAGGCCTGATTTAGTCATGGTCACTTGTGTTGGTTAGTTTACACTGAAGGCCAGATTGAAGGGGGAAATGGCCCACTTCTGGCCCTTGGTTAATTGTCTAGCTTGGGGGGTGGGGGCTTTTTATGCAAATGAATGATTCATATATTAAACCAATGGCTTACAAAACAAACATCAGAATGAAAGTGGTCAAGAACTGCCCTGGATGAGTGGAAAAAGCAGCCAAGGTCCCAAGAACTACAAAAAGTCACAAGAACTACAGGTTATAAGACTACTTTAAAATATGAAAAGAAAGTATTCTTGCTAAGCAAAAATATAAAGCAATAAAGGGATTACTTAAAACTTCCGCAGTGCTGAGAGGTTTAAACCAAACCAACACTTGTGTGATGAACTTGCATGGTGGGGGGGCTGCCATGTGTTCAAACTTGAAACTGGACCCGCAGCAGGAGCAGGGTCCGGTGCACCTGCCACTGCAGCAGCTCACTGAAACCCTGAGAAAATATACTTCATAGTGAAATAACTCAAAAGAAACAAATATACATATAAATATCTCACCTTGGCTTGGAAAGAAATGCCGTGCTGGTAAGCCTCCTCGTTGTGCAGCGGCAGCCGGGAGTCCGCCACGTCGTCCACCAGGTTGTACCTGTTCCTCGCGGGCATCCCGACGGTCACCAGCTGAGCGGACTGGACTACTGTCCCCCGGCGTGAGACCCGCACGGCTCCAGGAGGAGACGCGTCCCGGTGGACACCCGGAACATGACCGCCGCGTTTCTTTCCGCTCCAAACGTCCCGTCCTCGGGCAGCCAGGAAGGACGAAACACGGAGAGGCACTTCAGGCTCGCGCTGCTCACTAAATCAGTGCGTCCTACACGAAAACACACACATACAGTGTGTTGATGAAGTCCCGGGGGAGAAGCGGTCTTGTTTACCTCCCTCTGTCTCTCCGCAGCTGATGAATCCCGTTTGAATCTTGTCCTGTTGGCGGAAAAACGCTGCAGACGTCTCCCTCTCTCCCCCCTCTGTGTGTGCGCGTGCGTGTTTTTGTTGCCTGGTGGGGACGATTTTGCATTTTTTTGACCATTTCCCCTGATGGGGTCCCACTGTGCCTTATGGGGACAAAAGCCCGGTCCCCATGGGCTTCGACTGAGGACTAAGATGTGAAGTGAGTTTAAGTGTAAGAGGTCAGGGTTAGTTTATAGACATGACAAGTAAATGAATGGAAGTCATTGCAAAGTCCTCATGAGCGTAGAACAACCAACAGTGTGTGTGTGTGTGTGTGTGTGTGTGTGTGTGTGTGTGTGTGTGTGTGTGTGTGTGTGTGTGTGTGTGTGTGT
>NW_013952438.1:2405641-2408305 GCF_001266775.1 Austrofundulus limnaeus
CATAGTAACAATATTTTTATACTACATTTATCCATTTTAAATATACTAACCTCACTCATTTGTAACAACTTAGGCAAAAATGTAATTAATTCAGAAAATCTTTTCAGGACCCCATCTTGATGTTTCGGGACCCCACTTTGGGTCCCGACCCCAACAGTAACAAAAAGACAAAAGCTAAAAGTAGCAAACGTCTCACTAAAAACTGAAATTAGCACTAGACTAAAAAGCTGAAAGTAGCAGTATAATAGCTAAATTTTTAAAGTAGCTAAACAGTAGCTAAAAGCTACATACTGTAAAAGGCTATAGAAGTCAAAAGTAGTAATTAGGTAAAAAATTAGCAGCATGTCAATTAAAGGTAGCAGCATGTTAAAGGCAGCAGAACGATAGCCAAAAAATTTAAGGTAGCTAAAAGCAGCAGAATGATAGCTAAACATAATATTCACAGACTCAAAAGTAGCAAAAGAGTAACCAAATGCTATAAGTAGCAAAAGCTAAAAGTTGTGAAGCTATATGAACTAAAAGTAGCAGAAAGGCTGTTTAAAACTGAAAGTTGCAAAATAGTAGCTAAAACCTAAAAAAATAGCATAATAAGAAGACAAAAATAGAGCCGGTATTCTGAAGCAAGTTACTGTGTAAAGAAAACTGTGATTTTAGAAAACTGAATGAATGAATGAATGAATGAATGAATGAATGAATGAATGAATGAATGAATGAATGAATGAATATTTAATGTATTTCTACTGGAAAATAATGTGTAAATAAAGTTAAATGTTTTGAGAAGTTACTTAGTTTATTAATTTCTTTAAAAACAACATAAATTCAACTAACAAAATACAAATCATAAATTAAATGAGTGAATGTGTTTAACAAACATCTCTATCCCCTTGAGATCATATAACCTTCCTCTTTTGACAAAGTGTAATTGGATGTTTGAAGGTAAAGTGTTTTTCTGAGCCCTATAAATGACTGATAAAATCAACCAAATCATAGAATTTCAATAACTTCAACTGATGGAACAATGAATGTGACGGGTGATGTTTTCTGGTGATAATTCTTACAGCTCTTTTTTATAAAATAAAAATTGGTTTTGTAATTGTTTTACATGCTTTTCTCTAGACATCAACACAGTAAATCAAGTGTGGAACAATTATTGCATTATATAATTGAAACAGACCTTTATCATTAAATAAATCCTTTACTTTGTATAATATTGCAATGGATTTGGCTATTTTTGTTCTTAAATGATTTATATGAGGTCTCCATGTCAGCTTTTCATCAAGAATGACAAAAACTTCACCTCAGATCTCAATACCATTGATTCTAAATGGAACATCAGATGTTTTCTTTCTATAACTACATAAAATATGATTCGTCTCATCTAAATTTACTGATAATTTATAAAATTTAAACCAGGTTTGTATTTCAGCAAATTCTATATGCATCTTTTTATCTAAGTAAGTAAAACAATTACCCAAAAAAAAATCATAGCGCCCATTGAATGAGCTGAATGTTTTCGTTGTCAGTTTCTGGACTTTGTAGCTTTTATCTAGATAATTTTGCACCTTTTCATCTTTTATCTGAACTCCCATGAGGCCCAAAACTTGTCGCAAAGTAAAATAATATATATATTTTTTATTTTATCTTTGCTTCATTATATCTTTTTGACTCGTTCTGCTATAGGGCTGCAGCCTGGGGCCTGCTTCTGATCAAGCAGCACAGATTCTCACTCAAACCTCAAAGGAAGGCTTACATCATCATCATCATTAGGGGTTTTCCCACAAGAGCTAACGAGTCTGTTAGTATGATTAAAAAAAAACAGTTCAGAGTGACAAAGTGTTTTAATGGCATCTCATTTCAGATACTAGTCTGTTTACAGGTGGAGGTGATGGAGAGTTGACTCTTGTAACGCTCAGCTTTCATCAACCTGCAGCGGCTGGAACCAACTCTGTCATGTGTTCGAAGCTTTAAAAGCCTGCAAGTGTCTGCAGCATCACACTTTAGCGGCATAAATAATTAAGGTCATCCTCTCTTTGTGCTACTAATAATTCATTACATAATTAATTGCAAAGGTAATTTCATCTGACATGGTTGAAAATAGGCCACAGCACCATCTCCTGGTTGCAGAGTTCTAAAATGCAACTTGAAGATAAAGTGAAATACATTTAATTCTATAGAATGTTTTATAAAATCTTTTTTAAAAGGCTTATCTGGAGGAATAATATTTTATTCTTTGTGTAGATGAACATTTTTTTAAATTAGATTACCATTTCCAAATAATATTTCATGGCTGCGGTTTGTGGATCTAAGTGTTTACTGACAGAGAAGAATGTTCTAGTTTGTTTATTGTAACAGAAGCTCACTTTATTGAGCTCATTCTGGTGTCGAATCATAGAAACAAATATCTACTCAAGGCTTTGTGTTGGTTCTTTGCCACAACTTCTGCAGGCGTTCTGTTGAAACCATGATCTGCGATAAATCTACCCCAAAATATATTTTGTTTACTTCTAGAGTCCACTACTGCAAATCTCATCAACTACAAAAGTAGTCTCACTGCTGTGCTAGACAACACAGGTTTTACCAGTCATCAAATGCTTATTTCTCTCTGCAAAAGGCAAATAAATTTATGTATTTATACAGTGTAATTTTCAGTACACACATATATAT
>NW_013952438.1:2409645-2433483 GCF_001266775.1 Austrofundulus limnaeus
TTGATTTCTTTGTATGTATGGATCACTTGGGTTGTTACCGACATCTGGTGAAAATTTCATGTCACTAGCAACTTTAGTAATATATTTACTGGGAAAAATGGTGAATTGTTCAATACTTATTTTATCCACTGTATATGTACATATACTGTATACACACACACACACACACACACACTTTCTCTTACTGTTAAAATTAGTCTACCCTCAGAATTATAGACTATTCATGTCTTTGTAAGTGGGCAAACTTGCAAATTCAGCAAGGGATGAAACACTTATTTCCCTCACTGTAACTGCGTAATTAGATAAAGGGATACAAATGTATGATAGAAAACTGTAGAAGTCTTTTCTCTGTACAGGATATTCCACCCCAACCATCAATACTGAACATTGATTGTTTCAGCCGCAGAGTTTGCATCAGGGAGGCTTTATACGACCCGAGGGAAACAAACACTGTGGTGGTAGTAGCAAGTTTTGTTTAATTCACAAATTCAAAACAGAATGAGAATTCACATCACAACACAACCTGAACACACATCATACAGTAACCATCTACAGGTGCAAAAAACCCAGTCCGTTCAGAATCCATGTGGCTGCAACTAAATAAAATCAACATTTGAAAGAACGGTTGTGGAGAAGGAAAAGAGTAATGGAGGGTTGTGTAATGTATTATTCTAACTTTTAAATAGAGAAGTACAGTCTGTTGCAAAAACATTCACTGTGTTGATTTGTTGCCTTATAACCTAGAATTTAAAGAGATGTTCAGTTTGATTATTAAAAAATATAAGAAGATACTCCTGCCTGATTAATGAAGGTGTGAATCGGAAAATAAACCAAAAGGCCAAAGATCTCGATGGAGAGATAGAAGGATCTGTCCATAAGTTGAAGCAGCACAGATTGAGGAGGCTCCAATGTGAGGTATTTCCAAACATGTGGAAGTCGACTTTGTGGTCAGATGAGACAAACTGAAATGGTTTTGGTCATCAAGGACAGCTGGCACAAAGATGGACACCTATCAAAACTGAGACCATCTCCACAATGAAGCACGGTGGTGGCAGCATCATGCTGTGTGGTACTCCTTTTATTCAACTATTCTGCGAAATGGCCACACAGACCAGCCCGTCTTTAAGCTCCCTCTGACTGTTCATAAACCACAGATAAAGCCGGTCCTTCCTACGCAGAAACGTTTAGAAGTGAAGCGGGCAGAGCACAACCAAAAGAGGCAGAGCAGAACAAAGTACTGATTAACAATACATCAATTTACACCAATATATTGGTTAAAGGATTAATTACATCAAGGCAAAACCTTGATCCATATTGTCATCATATGCCCATCTAACACGATGGTGTTAGATGGGCATGGATCGCAGAATTGTGAATTGAATCAACTCAAAATTGTATCATGACAGACTGTGATACTGAGAAACATACTGTCATCAAAACCAATCAACATAACATTGTATCATGACAAAGCTGGTGATTTATATCCCTAATGGTTAATCCTTCAGAAGACGCACTGAGGTGGTCAGAACATGTCCGAGTCCCAGTCTTATGAAAGAGTTTAGTTTTGGTAAATGATTTGAACTTTCGCAGCACTTTATCAAGTCCTTATGGACTCCAAAGCTCTTCAGACTTTAATTCTTCACACACTGATGGTTGTAAGCTACAACCATGCCAAGTTGTGTGACCACCATCACTTGGCAAGATGGATGAAGTGTCTTGCCCGAGGATACGACGACTGAGACGGCTTGAACGGGGGATCGAACCGGTAATCTACACAAGACGACTCTCCTAACCGCATCACCTCTACTTGTTCTGATGCCAAAAAGAAAAAAAGTGGCTCTATAATCTATTTTGAGGGTTAATACTTTTACACAAAAATGTTTTGTCTTTTGTTTTAAAATAAAAAATATGCTACGCTCCGTCCAAGCGGTAATATGGTTTTGTAAATAAAATTGACAAACTATCCAAAATCCTTTTTAAATTCCACGTCAAAAGGCAACAAACCTGGGAGAACGCACAAGTGAATAATTTCGAACTGTGGAGCTTCAATGCTTACCAGTGCTGTGTGGGTGCGAGTTTTAAATGCATCGTAAATGCTTTCAGTGGGCTCATGTCATACAATCGTTTCACGATTATACCCGCACTACAATACCTGAGAGCACTGAAATAAATATATCATGTGCAAACAGTTATTTCAAAAGCATCAATTTTGATGATGCAACAGAAGAAAGGCGTTTAAAAAATACTAATTGTACAACTGACCACTGCACAGTGTTGACATAAAGGTAGAGCATGGCTTTAATTAGTGTTGAATACAGACCTATTCGTTCCTGAATCAAGACACTTACCCTGGACAAACTGTATTTTATTACACTCAGCAAACCACTTTTTTTTCAGAAACATTACAATCTTTTACAAATGAGTCCACAATCTAGTTCCTTCTGACACAATCTGTTTGTAAAAATAAATAAATAAATAGAAGCAAATTGAGCTGTGCACTGAATGTTACCTGAAAGTTAGTGCAAGATGCTTCAAATGCACTGAAAAGGTCACAAATAAAAAAGGTCCAGACCCAAGAACAAAGATCAGTACGTTTCCTTTTTTGGGTGTATCAAATACATTCACGTTTTAAAAATCTCCCTTTTGCCTCTAAATGTTCACAAATGCCCTTAAATTGCAGCTCAGGGTTGTTTATAATGTAGTACCAAAAAAATAACTTTTCTGAATACCTGTTTTATTAACTCATGATTACACATTTAGAGGAGAATCTGTAAAAATGGAAATGTTTAAAGATATTTAACCAAAAGCTGTAAAGTCAAAAACTAATTGAAAAAAATGAAAAGACTTCCCCTCTGATCATAAAGTAACACAAACAAAACAGTAAGGAATCACTTGAGGTTTTTACACATTGGTAGTTTAGGTAAATAATTTAAAGTCACGTTTTCCTTTAAAACAAAACAAAACAAAAACACAAACCAAATATTTGTCATGAAATCATTTAAAAACTAATCAGTTGTTTTAGTCATTTGGATTAAACAGCTCTTATAAACCTGCAGGTATTAATGGATTTTTTTTCTTCCTGTTTTACCATTTTTTTAACGCCCTAAACTACAGGAAGCTTTGAGATGCAACAAAAATGTTAGAAATGATCTGGTGAAAGGTTTAATAGATATTCAAGGAAAGTCTGTTCTGTTATTTTAACGAGAACAAAAAAGATCCACTGTTTAAAGAGATTTTTGTTACATTTAAGGTCTAACAGTCATTCAGGTGGATGTCCCGAACAGTTCCCTTTAAAAACTGATTTTATAAAGACTCAATGGCTGTTTTCTACAAAGACTTCTAGTGGTCATGGGTTAAAGTAAAACCTGAAGCCATAAGAATCAATTTAAACAGTTTAGGAAATCATTCGTACATTTTCAGAGTGATATATGAGCAGCAGGTGCTGTGTTTTGTTTTCAGTTTAGACAAGAGGTTAGAAATCATTTACAAACTGCAGGATGAGGATGCAATATTCAAAAACATCAACATATTGCCTGTTTTCTACGGAGCCGGTCCGGTGACATTGGATAGTAAAAAACTTTAGCGTGTCACCACGCGATAATAACACGTGACCACGGGACAATTGTGTCATGGCCATGAGATAATTATTAGTCACATCCATGTAGAGACTGCTGCTTGTGGACAAATCTGAATTAGGTTTATTTTAATATAAGAATAAATTACATAATTCTTAGAATTATATGTTGCAGCTATAAAACATAGGTAACAGCTGGAGTTTTATTCACCCAAAAAGCGTTAAATTTCTTTTATTGAAGCTCAACACTTAAAAACAGGCTCCTCTCTCACAATGAGCCTTGGCTGCTAGTATGTTCATTATCATCTCATAAATAGCTTACTACGAATGATGAACCATTTATATTATTATACACCAAATCATGATAATAATAAGTGTAGGTTAAGCTACGTTTGAACAGTTCAAAACAAAAATAAGTATTTAAAATACTTTGACCCAGGGGTCAGTGTTGGGACCTAAACTCTATATTTTATATATAAATGATATATGCAAAGTCTCTAAAGCATTCAAATTTGTTCTCTTTGTGGACGATACAAATATTTTCTGTGAGGGGGAGGATTTACAGCAGCTTGTGAAGGTAATCACCTCAGAATTAAATAAATTAAAAAAGTGGTTTGATAAAAATAAATTATCATTAAATTTGGATAAAACTAAAATTATGTTGTTTGGAAATCATAAAGGAAATAGTGATTTTAAAATAGAATTTGAGGATGTATATGTGGACAGAGTTAATGAAATTAAGCTTCTGGGTGTGGTGATTGACCAGAAGATCTGCTGGAAACCTCATATTCAGTATGTGCAAGCTAAAATATCAAGAAGTATCTAACTTGAAATTTAGTATTAGAATAATATTGGATTACCTTGTGTATTACTTTATTTGTTTTTGTTGTTCGTTTTGTTTTCATCACAAACTGATAATACTCTGAAAATCAGATGAAATGGTGAATAGGGGTAGGATTAAATAAGTTTTAATTCTTCCTACCCCTTTTCAGACATGTTAATGGGATTTATGTGCTTTATGTGAGTGCAGGTATTAGGGTATGTGTACACAGATAGGTGTGTGCACATCAGGTGTTTATTATTTTGGGTTTATTTATTTATGTGTAATTAGTCCAAGTGGTTTTATTTATTTATTTTTTGTTTGTAGATATGGGAAAGGGTATATTGAGTTATATAGATTCGATGATTTGACATGTCTGGAATAAATCATTAAATCAAATCAAAATATGACTCCAACAACATCTGTATCTCTCACAAAGAGATGTGGTGCTCAAAATTATCACGCGGCCACAAGATTAAAAAAGAAATTATCCAATGTCACCAGTTTAATCAGAAACACAGCAGTTTGTATATTTTAGAAAATTACAATCTGTGCTGTACTTTATGAAAGTTCAACAGTTTTGAATAGAATAAAATGTAGTAAAATGTCTACTTTTCTGCAGTTGAGGAAGTGATGTTTGTTTTATTGGTTTGATGATTTGTTTAGTGATCCCAGAACATCTGTCAAAAAATCCTGAACTTAGAATATGGATCCTGAATCTTTGTACACAACATCATAAAGTAAGCAAACTGATTCTTAAGCCTTCAAATGTTATTTCTACTGTGGCCCCCAGAGGTCCCTGTATTATTCAGAGCCTAACTGAAATGTTGAATTAATGTCAAACTTTAAGACTTTGCGATCAGACCTCTGAAGCACTCTGTGGCACGAGTATATAAGATAAAATCATTTTAAACCACCAACAATACATTAGCTATCCTTTTACTCCGGTAAAACTGAATTTTTACAGTTTGGAAATCAACACTACAATAAATCAGTAACTCTTGTAAATATATAGTTGTGTCCTGTTTTGTGACACTTGCTGCCCTTCAGCTACATCATTAAATGCATAAAATGTGCCTCTGTTTCTGCTGGTGTGTTTTGCTGTCAATGCAACATTTCCACCCACTCTGACTGGATGGCTAATGAACTAAACTGGAACATGCTACTAAAAGTACAACAACAGCAAGTCTGATCTCATCATTATGCGCTGCACTCCCACCGCCACACAGCTCTGAATCACAGTAAGCTCAAGTCAGTCGTGTGAATTCTCAATTTTCCCAAAAGGCTTCGGAGCAACACAGTCCAGTTTTAGCAGAAAATAAAAAGGTTTAAGGCTGATAACTGCAGCTAATAATAAACAGAAACAAGTCTGACCAATCAAAAGACTTAAAAATATTTTTAAAAAATACTGTAAAATATAGTGCCAGTGTGATGAATCCTGTCAGGGTACCGAACAATGAGTTGATTTCAATTAAAGTGCAACAAATCAATAAATAAACATTGAAACTGCTCTGTAGTGTAACTGAAAGAGGAGGTAGGATGGAGGGACAACGGCGGGCGGGGGAGATCCCAAGTTTCAGAACGGAGGAAAGAAAAAAAAGTGAGAAGAGGATGTGTTCCTCACTCTGGAGCTCCATTTGCTGTTCCTGCCATCCTCTCTTCATCCCCCTGTTTCTGATGCTGCAGTCGGGCGTAAGTCACAGCGTCCCCCCTGAGAGAGAAAGAAAAGGACGACCGGATGCAAAATAAAAGGAAGGTTAAGTAAAAAAATAATTAAAAAAAAGTTTAGGAGACACAAAGAAGCAGAACAAAAAGGTGCATCAGTAGTACGGTTATCACACACACACACACACACACACACACACACACACAACAGCTTGTCAAAAATTATTCAGAACAAAGACATAAAACATTAATTGTGTTAACTGATTAAGATGTAAACTGTGTTTAATATAGGAGCCTGTTTTAATGAGGTTTAAGGGAAGAAAACATGAAGAAGAATGAGCGATAATAATAACAGTTTGTACTTTTAAATGTTGATAAATTACAGAAAGCTTCTCACTTTTTGCCTAAGGACGCGAGGCCGTACAGGACTCCTGTGGCAAAGGCGATGGCATTTCCAAACAAGGTAGTGAAGGAAAAACTCAAGAAGATGGGAAACAGTGCCATCCTGAAACAAACAAACACATTAACTAACTAACTAACTAACTAACTATGATGCCAAAGTGGCAACTAAAATTTGGTGAAGTCATTACCAAACTATAAATAATCACACTTAATCTAAATCAGGGGTGTCAAACTCATTTTCACCGAGGGCCACATGATCGTTATGGTGGCCCTCGAAGGGCCACTTGTAATAAACTTTGATGTTTCATGTTTTACTTTGACTAAACAGAGTTTTAGCACGTCCTCTTTTAAATACTGATAAGTGTTTAAAAAACGCTAAGTGTATGACTGACTAAATACGTAATAAATACAGAAATATTATTAAAAGTAAAACAAATAAAGTTTTACTGATGAGTTTCTAGTGAGTAGCTGTATTATGGCAGATTTACTTTTATGTTTGATGGTGACTTTAAAGCAGCTTATTTTCAGACATTAGTACTGTGCTATCCAACTAAATTGCTCAGTTAAACACTGATAAGAACTAAGTGTATGACTGACTAAATCTGTAATAAATACATAAATATTATTAAAGTAAAACAAAAAAAAAGTTTTACTGATGAGTTTCTAGTGAGTAGCTGCATTATGGCAGATTTAGTTTTATGTTTGATGGTGACTTTAAAGCAGCTTATTTTCAGACATTAGTACTGTGCTATCCAACTAAATTGCTCAGTTACTTCAAACCAACAGCTCAGGGACAGGATTTTTTTAAATTTATTTTTATTTCATTTATTTTTATTAAATTAATTGTGTTGCATTTAACCATAAATTTAAAGTTTACCATTGATATAAGAAACAAATTTCATGTTAAGTTTAAAAACAAAGAGTCACCGGCAGGCCACATTTGGCCCGCGGGCCTTGTGTTTGACACATGTGATCTAAATGGTAATCAGAAATTCCCAGATTGAAACAGATCAGTTTTCATTAATACAGATTTTATTTTCTCCTCCCCTCACCCGCAGTAGAAGAAGGCTTTCTGCCAGGGTTTGAGTTTGTCTGCCCGGGCCGCCACTGCATTAGCAAACTCTACGAACTGGCAACAGAACGGGACCTCACAAAGGAAGAGCACGAAGGCATTCAACCTGGAGACAGGAGGAGGCGGGGACACAAACTCAGCAATGAATCATTCTGTCCACGTTCATCTCCAGAAAAAAACATTACACTGGCTGATAAATAAAGCATTATATTTTTACACAGAACATTTAGCAAAGTAGAAGACATGCAGGTGTGTGCCTTTCCTAATCAAGCCCAGTCAGTTTAATTAAACACAGCTGGACTCCAATGAACAGAAATATCTCAAGGAGGATCAGAAGGAAATGGACAGCATGTGAGTTAAATATGAGTGTGCAAAACTTTCTACATTTGTTTTTTTTTTCTGTCAAGATGGGAAGCCGAGTGTACGTTAAAGAGAAATAAAATAAACTTTTTGATTTTAGCAAATGGCTGCAATGAAACAGAGTGAAAACTTTAAAGTGTTCTGAATACATTACGTACCCACTGTCCTCTCTTCTGAACCACAGTGAGAATTACAATAAATCTAATTCTTTACAGCACAGAGCAGAATCTTTAGTGTTTGCTGTACTGAAGCAACAACAGTGCAAACCTATCTGAATGATCAATAACACAGAGTCACAGTTTAAGAGACTTACACCATCCACACCCCGGCAGCGATGTTTAAAGGGTTCACAGTGACACAGTTCCACACTCCTGAGACAGCACAGGCTGCAAGTTTAGTAAAAACAAAAAGACAAAACAAAACGCCTGTTATGATAAAACAGATGGCAGGCCACAGCTTATTTAAAACATACAACCTCACCGACAGATAGTAATATGTGACATTTATGGTAAACCTATCATTGTATTTGTATCGATAACAAAAAAAAAAAAAAAAACTTATTAGATGACATGTTCTGTACATGCTAATCAATGTATTTAAAATATATTGATAAAATATCAGACAAAGTACTGAAAACTGGCAGTTTTTTTTAATTTACATGTTTCACATGATCATTTAGGAAAAAATGGATAGTTCGGAGCACATTATTGTACAGCTTTTGCCATGTTTACGATTTGTTTTAAACACTTTGATACTCTTTCATGAATTGTCGTTCCACTCTAAAACATATTAAGATGTTATTTACAAACAATTGGAGACCGCAGTATAAATGAGACTTAGTAGCAGTAAGAATAATAAGCACGGAGGTGAGCAGAACACTAGACTTGACTTGTGTTCAGAAGTTGTGCAGAAACAGTAAAAACAGCCGGGTTAACAACAGGGCTGTGTATTGGCAAGAATTTGGTGATACGATTCATATCATGACAGAGGGGTCACGATACGATATATCCCGATATATTGCGATACTGTAAGCAATAGTGTGTTATATTGCGATTTTTTGTCCAAAAATTCTATTAAACAAAAACTTCTTACTAGGAAAAAAAATGAAAAACCAAAATTCATTGTCTCAGAAAATTGTTATATTACATAGACATACTTTTGATACATTTAGCTGTGTTCTGCTTTGTATGCATTTTATTTTATTTGTTTCATATTTCATCCATGTTTTCAATTATTGGATTAAATTTGCCAATAAAAACCATAGTTTTAAAATATATTTTTTGCAGCTTTTAGTTTTTAATATTAATTTACAAATGATCACCCAACACTTAACAAAAGCCTCTACCTCAAGAGGTAGAGTAACCAAATAGCTGGCTCACTGCTGCCAACTAGTGGTCAGAGGCTGAACTACAACATAAAAATGAACGGCTGGCAGGAAAGTTGACATTTTAAACCTTAATAAAAAAATCGATACAGGGCTTTAGAATCTTGATACAGTATTGGGAAATGAAATATCGCGATATTTCAGTGTATCGATATTTTCTTACACCACTAGTTAACAATAATGATGTGGGAATTAGAGGCAGAATGTGTGATTTAGCATATTTAACACATTGCATTTATTTCAAAACAATCAACTAACATTTAGTTTACATTAACTCCATACAAAACTGCACCACCAAAGGATGTCATCAAAACACATTTATTTGTCAAAACATAACATACGTAAAAAGCTGCATAAATGCAAACATGTAGTAATGTGTTGTACAATTTACAAAGGTGTTTCTGCTTGAGTTGTGTGTATTTTTTCCAATATACACAATGAGTCAAACATCACTGAACACCATTTTATTTCAGCAAGAAAAGGCAAAGTGACATCTGAATACTCCGACAAGTCATGAATGAAGGGGCCTTTCACTGAGGCATTAAGTCCAGAACATGGCTGCCAGAATATATTTTTACTAGATTTTCCATGACATTGACATATAGTACGGTACTCTATTTTAGATGGGTTTTTTTTTCCTCTTCCACTGTTGTTGTATAAACACTGGGGAATTTTTCCAAAAATAACACAAGAATGATTTAATATTTTCCTCTACAGTTCTCAGAAAGAACCGGAATGGGTCAGAAATCAAAGTTGGGCAAGAAATTTGCAATCGGTGCATCTTTGCTATGTAGCTGTAATTTGTGGACGGCTGTATTTGTGGCTTGGTTGAAACACTGAACCACTCCTTGTCTCTGAAGTACCCCATTAGCGTATGTATGAAGGTGTGTATTCAGATTAGTTTTGTAGAGATGTAACAGAGTGCTGTAGGAATGTGTAAATGTGTGTTAAGCACTTTGATGTATAGAAAGGCAACACTTAAGAAAATATTTATCATGGTTGAGCCTTTCTACTTGAGAATCAACACCAGATGACAATAAACTCCAGAGTAAGATAAAACATTAATAAAATGAACTCTGCAACAAGCGTTTCACCAGGCAAGCTCACAAACACTGGAAAAACCACACCGCATGTGTGTATCCTGCTCCTTTCCACCAACCAGGCCTTTTAATAATGCAGCAGTTAATGTGATCCAGGGACTCTAGTGTCACTGAATAGAACAGGATGGGAAACTGCAGAGCCAGCACCTCACAATCACATCTGTGTCACACTGAATATGTGTTTCTCTAAAATGTTAAAGTCATATTAATTTGGTAAGTTGGGTGAGGCTGCCTGGTAAGCAGGCGGTGCCCAACAGACTGCTGCAGTCAGGGAACAATGAGCGACAACAGTGGATTATTTACACAAGCTTTATAATTACCTCCTGATAATATTTTTATTGTGTAATTGTTTCAAACAAAAAAATAAGAGTTCAGACAAATTAGTGACTTTGTATATGGACATGTCTGTAACTGATTTTACACAAGCTAAAACGTGATTTAGGCTTTTATGTGTTCATTTTAAAGGACTAAGTAGACTTGATATGTACTTACATATTCCTCCCAAAACGCCAGCTATTTTGCAGAGCCACCTGTACCACCAGGTCATGCCATCATCATCAGGAGGAGCAGGTTTGTTGGACGCTGCTGTCTCTTCGGTGCTCATCTTTTTTTTCTAGCTACGTTTGCTAAAGTTACTCCCAGATGCTCAAGTTCGTTAGCAGCAGCAAAGCGCTAACTAGCTTACTTCAACAAAAAATAAACAAATGTAATTTCGACTTACTGGCTTTTTAAATGGCCCACCTTTCCTTTGAGTTTAGCATCAGCTGCCTAAGGTCCCAACGCTAGCACCCTCCCACACAGCAGGGCTTCTTTCTCCCCGTCACTCGGGACCAGCTAACCGGCTAGCCGACGGTCCGAAGCTACCGCCGGGAGAGGATATCACCGCGGCGCGTGTTCTCAGCTTTTATCCGGGCATATGACTCATTAAAAAGCTCCCAAACAGTTCCTACCAGTTAATTAATCCAATTTCTGTCAAAAAATAAAAAAATGAAATAAAAAAAAACAGGAGCTCCGCTGTTTTCACTGTGGGGAAAATCTGCCAATCAACGCGGTGCATTGTGGGTAGGATTCAAATTACGTCACGGTTTGTTTACGTTTCTTCCCTGATGGCACGGCCGTATTCCAAGATGACAGGATTCATGGGGCTGGAGTTATGAACGAGTGGTTCAGCGGTCAGACATCATCAATGAAAGATCATGGTGAAAAATTAAAACAACACTGGATGGAAATAAAGCATGTGACATTGCAGAAGCTTATCCAAACAATGCCACAGAGAAAGTGTGTCATAATTAAAGCTAAAGGCAAAATATCAGTGACTTTTTTTTTGGCCATGTAGTGTATCATGTGGGGAGATGTGTCTTGTTCAAAGAAAATATTTTTTTCTCTGTTATGAGATAAAAAATGCTGTGCTTTACTTTTACATTTATTGCATATTACTTTAAATGTCTCATGTTTTTAACCCTAAAAATAACTAAATGAAAAACCATAAAAAATAAACCACACAGCACATGTTTGAATACTTTCCTAAAAAGACCCATGTAAACAACAAAAATCAGCTATAGAAAGAAACGTGTCTCATAAATCCCATTATATTGAACAAATGAAGAGCTGGCTGGAAGCTCAGTTACTGCAGACAGAATCATACAGACCTGATCAGTGGACTGAAACAGACAGTTATTATATCATGTTATAAAAATATATCAGTAACAATGTAGAAACATTTCTTTTGTCTCGGTTATTCCTCTTGCAGCCATGAGCTACACTGTGTATGAAATCTACAAACTTTCTCAGCTCAATACTCTCTTTTGGCAGTAACTTTGGCCAGGCATGTAATTTATCTCTGAAGGCTTTAGCAATCACAAAGGGCTCACCATCACTTTCATGAAGTAGATCCCATGCTGTGCTGTATGAATCTTAGCTCACAATGAAGACTGGAAACAAATCAGTTGGTTTGATTCTTCATCTTGACTCTCCTGACAGATAAAGAGATCCTGATCACAGAGAGTAAAACCTGGGAGGAGGCCTTACACTACTGCAGAGTTCACCACCGAAAAGCTGCTTGGGGAGGGAGAGGGGGGAGAAGCCGTGTTATAGCTGTATGAAACATTTTTCTCTTGACAAAGAAACATTTTGTGAAAAAAGTCACTCAACATATTCATAAATATGAATTCACATTTAACTTAAAATTTACAACAAAACACACATGTACACACATTCACACACACAAAGTATGTGAATGTAGGACTTTTATTTAGATAATGCAGCAGCTTTTCAACATAATTATGTTGACAATAGGTTATTCTGTTTGAACTGGAATTACATTTTAACGACATAAATTTATTAGATTAAGTTAAATTGGCTTTTAATGCTGTTGTATAACACTGCAATATTAATATGAAGATCACAAACTAAAAACCAACTTAAATTATGCATTAAACGAAGTTTGGAGACGTTTTAAAATGTGTCTTTACAGAACCGCATCAGGGGGGTGGGGGGTAGCGGTTAGGGGTGTAAGAAAATATTGATACTCTGAAATATCGCGATATTTCATTTCCCGATACTGTATCGATATTCTAAAGCCCTGTATCGATTTTTAATTAAGGTTTAAAATGTCAACCTTCTTGCCAACCGTTCATTTTTATGTTGTAGTTCAGCCTCTGACCACTCCTTGGCAGCAGTGAGCCAGACATTTGGCTCCTCTACCTCTTGAGTGCCAGAGAGTAAGGGTAGCATTAGCATTGTAATTAAACATTAGCTTTTCTTTTCTTTTTTTTTTCCAGTAAGAGGTTTCTATTTAATAGAATTTTTGGACAAAAAAATCGCAATATATCGCCTTGCTTACAGTATCGCAATATATCGGGATATATCGTATCGTGACCCCTCTGTTATGATATGTATCGTATCGCCAAATTCTTGCCAATACACAGCCCCAGTGGCGGTGCAACAACCCTTCTTCTGAATAAATATAAACACAGTAACACAGCTGATAACACTTAAAGGAGACCAATTATGGGTCCTAGAAATTTTATGGTATATCTGTGGGCTATCCAGACCATGTTCATTCAATTTAATGCACAAAATAATTCTCAGATAATAAAATTTCCCATTTTCTAGTTCTGCCTGCTCTGACATCTGTTCAGAAAAGCTGTTTATGTTAATGAGCTCTGTTGGTAACGCCCTCCAAAAATCTGTTGACATTAACTCCGCCCTCCAAAGCCAGCGTTTACGTTAGCATGGCTAATAATAGCAGAAGCTCCGTTGTACAACCATATGAGACCCAGAGGCAGAGTCGTGGTCACAGCTTCTTTTTTTTCTCCCCCTCCTCTGCTCTGCACTCACTCTGCATGCTGTTACCAGAGCAGGGAGCAGCAGCGGTCAAAATATCTCAGAAACTCAAACAAATAAGCTTTAACAAGGCTTTAATAAGCTAAACAATAGAGGTACATGAGAAAACGTGTTCATAACGAATGAAAATAAATAAATAATTAAATTGTGTCCGTGCTGGTCTCAAACCCTGGTTTCCCACTCTGGTCCAACACTCTACCCATTGTTCTATAGGAGGCTTGTTGTAAAATGAGCTGCGCATTGCACAACACCATGACGGCTCTTTATACTGTGGAGGTGGAGTCTCACCCGGGGGTTGCTAGGTAAGGGGCTGAACGCAGGTTCCGGTGGGTTGTCGTATGGCTTGTGACATCACAAAATGACAGAAGTATAAAACTTGTCGTTAATATACATTAAAAATACATTTACTTACAGTAAATATGCCCCTGGGTGTATTTTTTGGTCCTAGGACTGTTTTTTTTAAAGAAGTACATACCCAAAGTTGAGTAAAAAAACCTTTAAAAAGTGAATTTTGCATAATAGGTCCCCTTTAAATTAAAAATATTTGGCCAAAGAAAAACAGAAGCAGGACTAGAGAGAGATGAATATGATTTAGATTTTCTTTTCTGTGACTGTAACGACCCACAGCAGACATGGCATTAACAGCACATTTCATTCCTTTAAGCAGCTCCTTTAATTCCACATGAAGCTGCTAAAAAGAACAGATTTTCTTTTCTCGATCTCGGAGAGCAGGACTTCAATCTCCGAATTCGTAAAGTTTTTATTTATTTTTTTTACTTTGCGATGTCATTCATGAATGGACACTTCCTGGTATGTGGAGCAGGAAACGTATATCCTTATATGGTGTTTTTGGGGTGGTAATTATATAAATAACCTCTCCGCGTGCATGAGCAGCTGGATACGAACAGGTGGAATTTACGCAGCTCATTTACACACTTTTCCTGAAGATAGAAGAGTTTGTTGAATCTGACGTGACATGTTCGTACGAACCCTTCATACGACAAAAGTAAGAGAAATTTAGGATAAGAATACGAACATGTTCTTGCATGAGGCCCATTGAGCTGAGCTATGGCTATGCTGCTCTGGTTTCTCCACTTGAGTTTCTTCAACCGTCTCCATTGCTGGGTTCTGTGTGAAATGAAGGTGGAGCTCAGCTCGCCACCGTTAACAAGGATAACATAATTCCAAATCTATCCCAGGTGTGAGCTTTGACTGTGATTGGTTTCCATTGTGAGGAACATAGCGTGTGGCCAAATGCATTTCAAGAAAGGAAAACAGCAAAAGTGGATTACAAAGATATGCTTCGCCTAAAGTAATGAGTAACTAACAAGCTTCTAAGAAATGTAGTGGAGTCAAAAGTACAATATTTGTCTTTGAAATGTAATGGAGTGAAAGTCACAAGTTCTCCAAAAACTAATTACTCAAGTAAAGTAAAGTTACTCAAAAAATGTACTTAAGTACAGTACTCAAGTAAACGTACTCCATTACTGTCCACCACTGCAAATGACAAAACAACTTTTAACCAACTGCTGTTTGACATCAACTTCATTTTTCACCGCAGATTCAAAACAATTTAGATTTAAGAGTCCCAACAAAAGAGATGCACAATTTAAATTTAACAGGCATTGAAGTCATTTTCACCAAAACGAGAAAATCTGATTCTGTCCAAGAGCGAAACTCAATCGATACCTTTAGGAAAAAAGAATAAATCTGTTAATCAGATGATCAGTGGAAAAGCATCAGGAGTTATTTGACAATCGGGACATCTTTAAGTGCCTGTGACATCAAATTTGTGTAATAAATATGAAATCATTTTTGCAACAAAAAAAATGAATGACATATTGCAAAACAGCATTTCACACCGCTGAGATTAACGGTTGTTGAGATATTTGCATTTGCAGTAACAGGAAGTGGTGTCACAGAGGAATGCCTGCACATGAACAGAGCGTTGCTACAACGGCTAACAACACACACTTTAGAGAAGAATCTGATGTCTCATTAGATTATTTTCAGTCACTAGAGAGACATGAAGAGTCAGAGTTCAAATAATTTTGTTTCAATAAACAAAGACCAGAGTTCCTTTTCGAAAAGAGTTCCCCTTTGATGTCACTTCCTGTTTCACTTCAGCTGAGCCAAATTCAGAAGAAAATATAACGGTTATGTGACAAAATGAGTAAATTCATGTGTATATCGCAAACACCTTAAATTTAAAGGTGCTTAAAAGGTTGCACAAAATTATATCAACTAGTCAACAAAACAGATGGCAAGACATTTTTTATGGGGGCTGCTGCCACTTTGCCCCACCCCCTAGAACCACATCTGTATCTCATTTGTGACGTCTGCACACTCTGTTTACATCCTGCAAAACCCTCGTGAAACATAAGGAGGAAACAGAGAATGCCTGCTGGTTTTTCTTCAGTCACTGACTGTGTGCGTGTGTGTGTGTGGAGGGGGTCTAATTAACTGTGCATGACCTCATGATGTGATTTTAATGAAACACACAGAAAATTATGAATCATCAATGACTCATAAACTTATGGACTTAACCTTATTCATGATGGCACAGATGAGTGGCTTTATCCAGCATAAAAAATGGCAAAAACTTCGTGTGGTGTGAGCTGAGAGACAGACCCACAGTGTTGTCTGATCACGTAAGATCTGCTTCGAAAACTCTTCCATAAACTGTGTCTTTCTGTTAGCAAAATATCTGATAAACTGCTGGACTGATTTTAATGAAACTCAGAAGGATGCACGTCTCAGAGTCAGTGACCCTCAGAGTCGACCCAATTCAAGATGACCACCACAGCTAATAAAGTTTTAGCCAACATGAAGTTGGCCATAAGTTAGTCAGTTTGACAGATATTTAGCTTAGTTTGGTGTGGTAGTAGCTGAGACTGATCCTTTACTTTTCATCCCACAAGATGGCAGCAACACATGAGGTCATCCATCCATCATCTTTAGAAAATAAATATTATCAAGAACTTTTGCAAATACAAATATATTTTCAAACATTTCTATATAAAAGGTTCTTGCCTTTGTTGTCCAGGTGTTAGCCCCGCCCCTTCCTGAAAATAAACACAAAAGCAGCAGGAACTGCAGATTAAGGTTTGGAATAGACTAGTAATGGTTAGTATTAGAGAAAATGTCTGGGTGAGGCATAAATGCAGTTACAAAAATGAATGGAAGTCAATACAAAGTCCTCAGTTTGATTAAAGTACAAGGATGCTGCGCATGTGTTCACACATTAATTTTATTTTACAAGGTCTGATATGCAGCCATTGCATATTAGATCTTTGGTTTGTATGACAAAAAACAAATAAGAAACCCATCTTTTTTTGTTTCTATGTTTAATTATTAAATTTTCCATATATCTTTAATGTGTAATTCACACATCTAAAGCGCACATACAAAACAAACAAAATGACTCAAGATTTTATGACATGTTCGCAAGAAAATCTAAGATATTGCTTATCTTATTTCTTCCAGCAGCTTTCTATTGAAGGACAGGGTAGACACAGGGTCAAGGACATGTCTGCAGTATGTGTGTTTAAGGAAACATTGCAGATTGGAGCCAGCAGGTGTGTACAAAGTATCTGCAGGTTTTTGATACAACTCATGACTGAATGCTAGATTTTTGTATCTGCAGGACCAATACTGTTCATACATCCACCGGTAACAAAGATCTCATAAGGTAATGAGAGCAGACCTGAAGCATTCTATCCTCATCACTCCTGACAAAATTAACTGTATCCCATCAGCTCAAGCCTCACTCTGAAAACAGAGTATGCCACAGAGGCTGCAGAGGCATCAGAGTCCTTGTGCTGGTCTTCGGTTCCTCCCTCCGCACCGGGGGTTTTTTCCCACTTGGAGTTCGGCACAGCATTTCATCAAGGGTCTCATCGGTCACCTGACCAGCTTGTTCAAGCTCAGTCACAATCTGTTCCACTTTCATCTGGAGTTGTGTGCCGTTAGCCTGCAAACGGAGAAAATCCACCTGAAACAGATCACAAATGCCACAGAGTCAATTATTGTACAACTGAAGTTTTTTAAACAGAGCATCAGTTTGTGTCTAAAATCAGCGAAGGACACTTGAGATTTCTTTGCTCAGATCTGATCTTGTGTTCACATTATAATTTAAACACAGTCTACAGCCCTGAAGCAGGCCGCATGTGCAGAAGATGACATGACATCACACACATCACACTGCATTTACAGACCTGGATATAGATGCTGCACACCCTAGCATGTTTGAATCGATTCTGAAGTTGTTGTGCAATCAGAGAGGACTATTTTATTATCTGCGGCACTTGTTTCGTCCAATGTTTCCTTTTCCCTGTCTTTTCAGATGCAAAAATTACCCATATGGAGCACAGGCGTTCTACTGAGACTCAAAGAAACTCAAGTCTCTACCCCATCGTGTTGATACAATTCAACATCATCGTTAGGTTCATATTGTTAGTGGAAATTCTCAGTCAACATAATATGACAGATCTAGAAATTTCCAAAAAGATGAAGAAATTTCTGTTCTGTAGCTGAAGACATCAGTAGTTCCACATTTTAAACTGCATATTTACCACCTTTATAGTGTCACAAAAACTTTGATATAAGCTAAAGAATTGGATTTGGCTCATTTTTTACCAACAATGTGAACATAGCCTTATAAGCACACATAACTGTCTTAAAACCAGAGGTGGGTATTTTGGAAAACAAATCTATTTTTAGGAGTAGTTTTACTACATCATACTTTTTTCTGAATACTCTACCCATCAAAAGTAACAACTTCAATGCATGAAAAGCAAACATATTTTAACCAAAAATGTACCAGAGACACACACCTACAGTTTATGTTGAAGTGACACCTCTTGTTTATACACAAGCTTTGTTGTTCTAATGTTATTCTCTATCTGCTGAGTCTACTGAGGCATTTGAAGGTCAAGTGAATATAAGGTAAATAGTACATAGTTGCTGGAAGTACTTTACGCTGTTCTGTAATATAAATGTACACACACACGCATTACCTACTGTAAGTGTTAGTTTCATAATGAAAGAAATTCGACTTGGAAAAGTGTGTCTTCTGCTAGAATCTGTTATTTTGTAATTATATTATTTGTATTTCATCATTTTAGTTTTGAAAAACACCAGAATTTGCACATAACTTTCTATTTTTTGTCGATCTGATGACATAATTTAACTTTTACTTGAGTAAAAGTAGTGCAACACTTACTCGAGTACATATTTTATGTACTCTACCCACCTATGCATTAGGGTTGGGCAATACTGGCAAAAAAAATAATCACGATTAATTGTGGTATTTAGCCAATTACAATTAATTTGACGATTAATCCCCTGGACACCCTTATGTCCTGGTCACATGACCAATTTAGTGGGAAAGATTTGCTCTTCGTAAAAATCTGTTCCAAATTGTGTCAAAATTACAGACTTCAGGCTTATACATCTAATTTTAAATTGTGTTGATAGATAAATAAATTGCAGAACTTTTTTTTAATGTTCATCATATTTGAAGCAGAGGGGAGCACCAAGCGGACTCTGACTGATGGTATTAATTGTATTAATCGTCAAGTGCAAAAAAATAATCGATTAATGTCTTTTTCACTATTAATTGCACATTATACGATTATGTCCAACCCTACTCTGCATATAACATTGTTTCAATTCACAAAGACCAGGGAGTTGACTTTGTGCAGCGCTCCCCTTTGGCATCATTTCCTGTTTCACTTCGGCATGCCATGTTTTAAAAAAAATATGCTAGTTATGTGACAAAATGAGTAAAAATTGTGTATTAGGCCAAATTTCTTAAATAGGATGTTTTCTGAAGTTGTGCCCATCGTTGGTTTTTAAGTTTGACTGTTTTTGTGAGTGGTTCCTTTTGATCAACATGTGACACCAAAAGCAAAATTTCCACATTTGTGGACAAAATTATTATTATTATTATTATATTTCTGGGTTGCAGATGACAACAGTATCAATGTCCTAAAATGTAGACGGGGGACAAGAAGTAAATGCAGCCCCGTTTCTTTCTGTTGATTCAGCATCACGACAGTTGTTGCAACTGCTCCAATTGGGAGAAATATAAAAGTTTTCTTTGTGTTCCAAAAGTAGTGTGTCAGAAAAAAACAAAAAACAAAAACAAACCAAAAAAAAGTGGATCAACAATCTACGGCTAAAAGCAGGAGGTGCGGAAATGGACAACAATGCAAGAGTTTGCACTGTCTAGATAAGGATCATATTGTTTAAATCTTATTTTCAGATATTTTATTGGACATTTACTCGAATTTACAGAAGCTGAATAAATTATTTACAAGTAGATCCAAGCACATAGAAATAACAGGTTAACTCTTTGTTAGCGATAGCATTAACATAAGCTAATAACTTAATATGGCACAAAGCTCACTCCTCACCCAGGCAGAAACAAGTCGACAGCATTTAAAGCTTCTTTGAACCTAAATGTTTGACCCAACCTGAAACTAAATAATTGTAGCTTCGAGGCTTTTAAAGCTTTCATCTGGCTCGTATGAGACGAGGTCTGCAGCACCAGATCGTTTATGTCAGTCGCCTCGACACCGGGTAAATCCTCAAGATTATATGACAAGTCTTTTTTATTAAGGCAATATGGATCATATCCTAAACGTATGCATATTTTATCACGACATCTCGTTTCGATTTAGCTGTGTTTTGAACCGGAGCAAATCACTTCCTGCCCCCATCTGAATTTTGCGCATCATCCGGGTCACGTGACCTCAACCCAGCAATTCTTTCACTCTTTAAATTTGTACGAAAAACATGTCCCAGGCACTTTGTTTGAGCACCTTGTAATAAACATATATTTAGTGAACAGGATCTGTGTTCTACCTACCGCATCTCGAGTAAATTCAGGCTTTTTCTCAAAAAAGCGGCTTTCAGGATACATGGATATGCATAAGACTGAAACGGCCTCTGAAATTTCTCCCGACATTGCCTGGATAATCACCTAAAAGTCACACAGACGTAAAAATGTCAATCATTTGACTAAAACTAAGGGGAACATAAAGAATAGTGGAATTATATGCAGCAAGTTTTACCTTAAAACTTGAGCACATTTTGTTGTCCGTCTTAAAAATCTGCGAATACAGCAAACGCGCCTTTTCTAAGTCATTCTGGAACAGAACAAGAGGAAACAAGTGACATTAATAGTAAGTAAGCAAGTAAGTAAGTAAAATTTTATTTATAAAGCGCCTGTCACAGAAATGGAATTCACAATAGTAATAATAAAGTAATAATAACGTTCTTCATGCATCGCTGCATGGACGAACAGGAAACAAAAGTTCTACGAACCTGCTTTAGCGCCAACGCAACAGCAAAGCAGTACGCATGTCGAGGGATAAAGCATCCTTTGGTTTGTTGTTCTTCTATGAGATCGATGCAGTTCCTGTAGGAGTCTGCCGTGTTCTGAGAAACAAACAAGGTGCAGAGCCCCAAAGAACAACTCCAGACAAATGCAAGTCCCAGAACTTAAAACTGCATTAAAATGTGGATAAAAGTTTTCAAACGTTACCAGTTTATAGTAGGTACCAGTCGCCAACACCACTGTGTCTTTGTTGAATTGAATACCTTGGTTACTCATGGTTCTAAGCACGTCCATTGCACCTGAAATAACCAAGGTTTGGATTTTATGCATGTGATAATTAAGCAAAGGAAGCTAAAAGATTTACTGCGTACTTACGTTCATATGAGCCTTTAAGAAATAACAAATCAATGGCGATGTTAAAAGAGGTCTTGTCAAGGAAAAATCCTTTCATTTTCTGAGCAGTAAAATAAGAAAAAACATTATCGATCAAAGTAAAGTCTAGGGCTGCAACTAACGATTATTTTAATAATCGATTAATCTGTTGATTATTTTTTCGATGTATCGGCCAAATCATTAAAACACGCAATTACATAAATATAAGTAGACATAAATTAATTTAATTCCTGTACAAATTAGGGATGCAAGTTATCAATTAATGTGAAGTTGTCTGAAGTTGATTTATCTTATAGATTGACTAACAATTGATAAGCAGCCATAGAGTTTTCTACTGAATCAAGAGGGTCTTTTCATAAAGTGAAGGATTTTTTTTAAATAATATGCTAAATTAAAAAAAGAAGCACATCATGAATATTTTCACAATTGATTTTGCTAGCTATATTAAACACTGACTGGAAAAAAGCAAAAAAATGTGAATTTCTCATACATTAATAAACTTGGTTATAGCTATAAAACATAAAACAGAAATTTAACAGGTTGCTGAATGAAGAAAACAGATAAAACAAATAAAATGATTTTTAGATGTAAAATTATTATTAATTTGTTATTATAATTAGAATTTATTTGCATTTATAATTTATGATTTCTCTCTAATTCTTTACATTTTGCTTCCTTCTTGTTCTTTGACCCAGTAAGCGGTTCTGAAGCAGCCCCCCATCCCTCCCCTCTCCCCTACCGAGTCAGACCAGGAGTCCTGCTCGCGTCTTTTTTTTTTTTCCTTCGTCCTGAACCATTTTGCTGCTTATCAAATAACTTTGAGCCTCAGTCAGAAAAAAAAGACTGGAGGGTTTGATATTTCTGGCCCGAGAGAAGGAAACAAATGGTGGACTGAGGATTTTTTTTTTTTCCGCCATGGGACAGGCTTCCACGTGGCTCGCATCAATTCAGACCGTCATTTAAAAAAAATTAAATGTGGCGTATACTTTTTATCATATTGGGATCTAATAGGCCTAACAACACAACTTAAAAACTGGTTTAAAGTTCGAAGTTTCTACTTTTCACTCAAGAGTCTTAGAGAGGGCGGATCTTTACAGGTAGTGTTTTTTTTTTCTTCCTAAACTTTATTTAGGACAGCCAGCATTGACAGCGCTCTGGTTAATGGCTCCGATAATGACATCGATAATAACATTCGTTGTCAATGCTTTTAATAATTGATTTTTTATCGATTTTTATCAATTCGTTGTTGCAGCCCTTGTGAAGTCCCACACCTTGCTTTATTACTAGTCAGGTCTTCAGTTACTCCTATTCTTACCTCGTCTGTTATTGTTGCTGCAGCCAATTCCTCCAGACCGAGCTCATAGCAAAGTCTCATAAAGATCGTGCCAAACCTGTAGTCTCCGTGCAGCATGTTATGATTCTCTGTGTGGTACCTTTTTTAGAGTAAATTAAGAAACCAGTTATTTACAGTTCTGACAGAACAAACAGTCCACATACAGTACAGAGATGAGCTGCAGAGTTACCTGTAGATGGCTTCCCTGGCTATCTGCATATCCTCCGGAGTTTCGCACAGGTAAAGGAGAAGCTTCAGGTCCTCTCGCAGAATCAACTTGTGTCCTTGCATCTTCTGTTTGATCAGCTCAAAATTATTTCCTGTGAAATTAGAGTCAAACAGGAAGCAGTTTTCACACAAAACATCAACTCAGCTCTGGAGATAAACGTTTCTCTGTTGGATTTTTACCCTCTGATCCAGTAATTTTGCGAGCCACATCCAGCTTGGTGTGCTGGAAGTCTTGCAGTTTGAGAGCATTTTCGGACAACAAATGCCTTTTAGCTGCAAATGAGAAAACAGAATAGAAAAATGTAAATGATAATTATTTAAATAAATGAAGGCTTTTTTGTTTTCAAATTTTAAAGCAAACCAGGCATTTTAGTTACCAACTAACCTTTAGCTCAATATTAGTAAAACACCAAATTATAGACATTTTTGTGACTATCTTGAACAGGATTGACTTTAAAAGTTATTCATTCGTAGATGTATTCAATAAAAATAAAAAACAGTGATTTATTAAAGAGTAACTTACCCCAAAATTAACTTTTTTTAGCTGATACACTGTCTAAAATGTGTCTAAAATGTTATATAGTACTGTTTCTGTGCTAATTTTGATGCTTTTGTACGTATTTGTTCAAATCTGTAACATTTGGTCTAAAAACGTVTTTTTRCTGCTCATATGGGTAGAGCAGTGGTACTGCAGGCTAATTTGCATATTGGTTAACGACTCTCCTCTGTGACGTGTCTTCTCCACAGTTTCGTCACAGCGGCTGTGTTCTGGTATAAAAGCCTCTCTCTAAGACACGCCCCTGCAGCAGTCAGAGGG
>NW_013952438.1:2433985-2436510 GCF_001266775.1 Austrofundulus limnaeus
GCTGTGGTCACTCTCCATGTAGCATCAATTATGCTAATGGTAGCTGTCACGTTCTCTCGTCCTGGCCACACCTCCGCTCTCTAACCCCTCCTCCCCTACCCACACCCCCTCCCCTACCCACTTTGATGCATTTTTCAAATTTTGCCTTGGGGCGGAGTTATCTTTTCACAGTGGGGGTAAGATACACTTTAAATATTTTGCTAACAGACAGGACTAACTTCAGCAGTTAATGCTAGGTTTTAGGCAAAGACATCAGACAATTAGTAGCTGTCAAAGTATGAGTTACTACCACACACCCCGTTTTAACTTAATATCTGTGAAATTGACATTATTATAGCTGGGGTTGCAAATGGCTCAGTTTCTGAAAACCTTTCAGAAACGTTCAATGGAAAGTTAAGCAAAGACATTTTGGGAAAATTCGAGAAAGTTTTTCTCAATCGAGCCAAAACGCACCGAAACTAATCTGTGCAGCTGAAGACCACCACTATTCAGCCCCCTTTTTAATTCATTCTCTTACTCAAACGTTTCATATCAAAACATACAGAAATGTTGGGATACGATTAAAAACATAAAACACGTGTCTGCCATCTAGTGGTCACATGTAGAAACTACAATGTATGGATGTGTTTATTCAGACAATGCAGCCATCACACCTCTGCATTAACACCATACAGCAAAAAAAAAAAAAAAAAAAAAAAAAAAAAAAAAAAAAAATTTCACCAATAACACAGTCAATGCTTCACTTCATGTACCTTTAATAACCTAGGGCACTGGGGTCAAAAACGTGAGGTTAGCACAGTGTCTGCAGGGAGCACAGCTTACCTCTGCAGTCATTGTGCAATGCATATGATTGAGGAATAACAGACATAAATCAAGAGTATCTGCATGAAATCTGGTTGTTTTAGACAAAATATACAACCCAAACTATATATAAAAATCCCTGTTAAAGGCCAACCTTCAATATAAAATTCAACTCAAAATGCTGCAAATGCGAGCTTTGTTTTCATATCATTTAATGTTACTAGGGGTGTAAGAAAATATCGATACACTGAAATATCGCGATATTTCATTTCCCAATACTGTATCAATATTCTAAAGCCCTGTATCGATTTTTAATTAAGGTTTAAAATGTCAACCTTCTTGCCAACCGTTGATTTTTGTGTTATAGTTCAGCCTCTGACCACTAGTTGGCAGCAGTGAGCCAGCCATTTGGCTCCTCTACCTCTTGAGTGCCAGAGAGTAAGGGTAGCATTAGTACAGTATTCTAAGTAAACATTAACTTTTCTTTTGTTTTATCAGTAAGAGGTTTTTATTTAATAGAATTTTTGGGGGAAAAAAATCACAATATATCGCAATATATTGCCTTGCTGACAGTATCGTAATATATCGGGATATATCGTATCGTGACCCCTCTGTTATGATATGTATCGTATCGCCACATTCTTGCCAATACACAGCCCTAAATGTTACTGTTCTTTTTGTAGTGAATTCATCTGTTTTGGCAGCTGTTTTGACTGAGGTCTGCAAATAAATCTGAGATGCAAATCCTGCACAAATAAATCCCAAATATATCTTAAATACACGATTCTTACACCAAAAGTATAAGCACATCTCACAGCTGCTTTGCTGGTTAGACTGCACATACTGTATTTAACTAGTTACTATAAAGATGTTACAATTTCTAAAGTTTTACGCCCCAAATTATTACAGTGAACCTGAAACAACACTGCTGACCTCAGAGGTCCCCACAAAACAACTATAACTGCACCTGATCTGCAGCAGGGCCCAGCGCAGTGCGTCAGCCTGCTGTCTCTCGATTTTATCCAAACTCTGGTCAACATTATTTGTAGTCTGTACTCCTAATTGGGTACTTTTACATGCTATAGAGTACTTTTTAGCATAACTACGCCAAAGTCAGAAATACCAGCACTGGTTAAAGGTTGTTTCATCAACAAACTCTCTGGCTCTGTATAATGACTCTCCCAAGTGCAGATTCTTGTCTCTGAAGGGGATTTAATTTTCTGATAAAACACTTAATGTCATTTCCCCTCCCTGCCCTCTTACCTCCAATGCAACTTTGAAGCCAGCCTGGCTGTAAAACACCACAGAACAACCCTTTAGAGAACCCGGACAGCGTCGACCGACAGCTTTTAGCAGCTACTCTCGCCAGCAGCGCCATGACACTCATGCTGTTCCCGGCTTGGACCGAACCACAGGGAGGTGAAGGACGGGGCTGCAGAAAATCCTATTTGAGCGACAAAATACCTTTAAATACATTTCTATGTGTTCTAAATCTAACTTAAAATGTAAATGAAAAACTAAATAGAACTAAATATTCGCAACACTACCTAAATATATGATAAATATTACTTAATATTTGGTATCTTCCAACATGGCGACGTTTGATTATTTAATTTGCTTTTTCAGACCCATTTTATTTCTTCTTGGCAAGATTGTTTCCTTTTATTGTGCATTTACAATGTTTTCTATTTTTGTTGTCTAACATTTTACAGATTATATACATT
>NW_013952438.1:2438108-2442936 GCF_001266775.1 Austrofundulus limnaeus
GGAAACGAGCCCGACTTACTGCCGGCAATGTGGACCAGGCTCTGACACCGGTTGTACAAGGACCTGACAGCTCATATCAAATGGCCCGGTACCCCATACTCCCGGAGAACCCTCCACAAGGCCCCCGTTGGGACATGGTCGAATACCTTCTCCAAGTCCACAAAACACATGTAGACCGGTGGGGCGAACTCCCATGTACCCTCCAGGACCCTGCTGAGGGTGTAGAGCTGRTCCAGTGTTCCACGACCAGGACCAAAACCACACTGCTCTTCCTGAATCCGAGGTTCGACTATCCGATGGACCCTCCTCTCCAGGACCCCTGAATAGACCTTACCAGGGAGGCTTAAGAGTGTGACCCCCATGTAATTGGAGCACACCCTCCGGTCCCCCTTTTTAAACAGGGGGACCACCACCCCAGTCTGCCAATCCAGGGGGACTGCCCCGATGTCCATGCGATATTGCAGAGTCGCGTAAGCCAACACAACCCTACCACATCCAGAGCCTTAAGGAACTCCGGGCGGATCTCATCCACCCCCGGGTCCTTGCCACCGAGGAGCTATTTGACCACCTCAGCGACCTCGTCCCCAGAGACTGGAGAGCCCAACCCAAAGTCCCCAGGCTCAGCTTCCTCAACAGAAGGCATGTTGGTGGGATTGAGGAGGTCTTCGAAGTATTCCACCCACCGGCCCACAACGTCACGAGTTGAGGTCAGCAGCACACCATCCCCACTATAAACAGTGTTGGTGCTGCACTGCTTCCCACTCCAAAGACGCCGGATAGTGGACCAGAATCGCCTAGGAGCCGTACGGAAGTCTTTCTCCATGGCCTCTCCAAACTCCTCCCATGCCCGGGTTTTTGCCTCAGCGACCACCCGAGCCACATCCCGCTTTGCCCGCCGGTACCCATCAGCTGCTTCTGGAGTCCCACAGGCCAAAAAGGCCCGGTAGGACTCCTTCTTCAGCTTGACAGCATCCCTCACCGAAGGTGTCCACCAACGGGTTCGAGGGTTGCCGCTGCGACAGGCACCAACAACCTTGCGGCCGCAGCTCCGATAAGCCGCCTCGCCAATGGAGGTACGGAACATGGTCCATTCAGACTCAATGTCCTCCACCTCCCCAGAATGTGTTCGAAGTTCTGCCAGAGATGGGAGTTGAAGCTCCGTCTCACAGGGGACTCCGCCAGACGATCCCAGCAGACCCTCACTACACGTTTGGGCCTGCCAGGTCTGACCGGCTTCCTCCCCCACCACCGGAGCCAACTCACCACCAGGTAGTGGTCAGTGGACAGCTCCGCACCTCTCTTCATCCGAGTGTCCAAGACATACGGCCGCAGATCCGATGAAATGACGACAAAATCGATCATCGAACTGCGGCCTAGGGTGTCCTGGTGCCAAGTGCACATATGGACACCCTTACGCCTGAACATGGTGTTCRTGATGGACAATCCGTGACGAGCACAGAAGTCCAACAACAGAACACCACTCGAGTTCAGATCGGGGGGGGGGGGGKGTTCCTCCCAACCACGCCCCTCCAGGTCTCACTGTCATTGCCCATGTGAGCGTTGAAGTCTCCCAGCAGAACAAGGGAGTCCCCAGGAGGGGCACCCTCCAGTGCCGCCTCTAAGGACTCCAAGAAGGGTGGGTAATCTGAACTGTTGTTCGGCCCGTAAGCACAGACAACAGTCAGAACCCATCCCCTCCACCCTCAGGCGGAGGGGGGCTACCCTCTCGTTCACCGGGGTAAACCCCAACGTACAGGCGCCAAGATGGGGGGCAACAAGTATGCCCACTCCTGCCYGGCGCCTCTCACCGCRGGCRACTCCAGAGTGGAAGTACGTCCAGCCCCTCTCAAGGAGACTGGTTCCAGAACCAGAGCCATGCATCGAGGTGAGGCAGACTATTTCTAGCCGAAACCTCTCAGCCTTGCACACTAGCTCCAGTTCCTTCCCCACCAGAGAGGTGACGTTGATCATTTTCAACATAACTATTTGTAATATGGCATCAGGACATCAAACCGCTGGAATGTTTAAACTCCAGAGTTAGGAGTTTAAATTTCTAAAGCTTAAATGTCTGTGAAGTTTTGGTCTCCCCAGTCTTACATGACTATTAGCTATGTGCAGAATTTATGAGCAAATAATGGCTTGACCATGAATGCTCTTTTTTCATATCCAAGTCATCATGTCCAGGTTTGATTTTCAATTACTTGTCTCTAAACAAGTCAGGCTATAATTCTGCATCAGTCAAACTGTGAAACATAAAAGACCAAATGACATCCTGTCCTCAGAGTTCAGCAGCGTCATAAAAGTTTCCCAAAAAGGTGAAATATCCACATTGAATGGTTAAATCAGTCAGAAGCAGGCCAATCACAGTGGTGCAGATCCACTCACACATGAGCGCAGGAGGCTGCAGTAAACACCTCTTCCTCTTCCTGCCACTTCAGGTTTGTGTTCCCACTGACCCCAAACAGGATTATATAACAGAAAAAAACTGCACCTTTACAAAAAAAGGGTTCTGCTGCATGTTTGCCGTCATTATAGGTTTCTGTCCATCTTTTTATTTGATTTATCTGTGTTAACGGTGGAGTGAATAATAATAAAATCTTTGTTGTTTTATGTTCATTGCATGCATCTGTAAATTTAATCTAAAGCTATTGATTGCAGCTTCCTTTTCTTCCACAGGCTAAGAGAAAATTGCAGTTGATGAGTAAAACAAGTTTAAAATGTACAGATTTCAGTGCGGGGAGAACTCCCTGGATAAATGAGAGAAAACAAGACTGGGACAGGGAGGTTCCTTCGCTGCTGCCCTGGCAACATAATCTGACTCCATCCAGCTGAGACAGCTTGCTCAGCCAATCAGACGCACGGCCTTGGATAATTCATGGTATCTTGCCGTATAAGACATCAAGTCGGCATGCACAGATTGAAAATATTTTTTTTCCAATAATAATGCAATAATCTCTGAGGAAACAACTGAGGAATGTTTGCAAGTTTAAACACCAAATTTTGATGACAAACATCATTCTGTAATTTTGGGTTTATCCTTACACGCAATTCTCTGGAAAATGCCCATGGTCTCTTGTCATCATAAATAAATGTCCCCAGTGAAACAGTTTGTGGAGCGGAATAAAAAAACAGCTGGTACCTTACTGCTGGCTGTGCCCTTGAAAGGCAAAGAAAAGCAAAACTTGTAAACTATCTTTACACGCAGGCGGTTGCATTTTACACCTAGTTTTTCTGCTTTATAAATGCATGTAGCTGCATATTGTGTTTAATAAATGGCAGGGATGTTTGGTCATTTACATAATGTAATAATACATCAAAGAAAATATGCACCTAATAGGATTATGTGCTGTGGTGTGTGTGTAAAATGTGAATTACCTTCTCCTGATCTGATTTGTTCTCCATAACAGAATTCTTGGCATGTCAGTCAGGACACTACTACACTAATGTATTCTGAAAATTCAACATTCATCCTATTCAGGGTCATGTGTGGGGCTGGATATCCCAGCTGTCTTCTGGGAAAAAGAATGAATTAACATCGCCAGTTCAAGAGCCAAAAACACAAGTAGTAAGATCCTGTCTGTGGTGACCGTGTGCACAGATGTAACAGCAACCCACAGCTGCTGTGTAATTTGTGCCTGAAAAATATAGTAAACAATGCTGTTCAGAGTACTATTAGCACTCCATGTGTCATCAGAAAAAGGAGTGGTGACACGTTCAAACGCAGTTTTTATTTTTAGACTTGTTTCGTTTTGAGAAAGTAAAGGAAATGTGGTTTGAATAAATAAAAACACTTAAAGATTGCTACTAACAGATGTAGAATGAACTTTTAGCTCAGCAGCTAGTCATAATTTACCTGTCAAAAAAGGAGAGAACGAAACAAAACAATCCTTAAATAAAAAGTAATCTTCGTCTTGTGTTTGGAAATATTTCAAAGAATATTTTTATCGATTTGTAAAAGAAGATTTACATCTGTTTATTGTCAGATCACCAAGAAGACTAAAAAAAACTGACCACCCTTCTGTTGCACATCAAGCAGTTTATTTCAGAACATCATAAAAGAATGGTATTTAAATCTTCAGCCATTTTTTGTCCTGCTTTTCCATGCAGGGTCACAGATCTGGTGCTGGTCATTGTGTGAGAAGCTGGGTACACCCCAGGGTCACCACAGAGCCACAAAACCAGACAGATAACCATTCATGCACTCTGACGATATAGTTTTCAAATGGACTAAAATCACATTTTTGTTCTGATAGGAAACTGGAGTAAATAACTCCAATGAGAAATGCCTTAAATGGGAGGCAAACCTGTATCATTTTTGCTGGGAGACAACAGCTCTAACCGCTGCACCACTGATCCACCCCTTGCTCTTCATGTGGTTCATCACATATACTGATTGGATAATATGATAGGTTGGTGTGGACAGTGAGATGCATGGACTTGCATATGAGTTTTGGGGTTTTATAAATGTGCCAGAGAAATACTTGCTCACAAACCTTTTGGAAAGCGTAAATGTTTCCTCGTGCACTTTAATACCTACAGTATACCAATAATTAGATCAGCCGGACTGCTATATATTTCATCCACTTATCCTGAAGGTAACAGGTCTAAGAGTAAAAACTCAAACATCCCTCTCCCTATCAACACTTTGCAGCTCTGTGCCCAGGCTACAGAGGCTAATCATCCCTTCAACGAATTCTGTGTCTGTTCTGTTTTGTCTTCTCTGTGGGACATACCTAGAAACCCTGAAGCACATCTTTTTATGCAGGGGACTCTGAGCTACTTGTGGGCCCAGCTACCCTGAGGAGGAGGCTCATTTAAACTTTTATAC
>NW_013952438.1:2443061-2455919 GCF_001266775.1 Austrofundulus limnaeus
AGGTGAGGGTTGGAATGTAGACAGACCTGATCCAGGTGAGCTTCTTTTGCACCAGGTACATCTTAATCACAAAAAAAAAAAAAAACGTTACTGTGGACCAGTGGTTGCCAAACTGTTTCATATATTTATACTGTATGTACACACATGACTAATAATAACTATGTATGTATAAGCCTACAGTGTTTTTACAGTCTCATTTTCATAGTTGAAGTAAATGTTTATCAAATAATGTCTTACAGCTAGTCAGAGTTCCCTTTCACATGTCACAAGTCCTGACACATTTACTAAGTCATTCACATATAAAATAAATAACTTAGGCCCCAGTACAGAGCCTTGAGGGGCTCCACATGCAATATACTAAGCTTAGATCTTATTTGTACAAACTGTTTCCTGTCTTCCAAATAACTATATAGTCATTGTTGTGCAGAACCTCTACTACCATATTTTCTTTATTTTTCTAGAAGAATACTGTGATCAATTGTGTCGAATGCTTTCTTTAAATCTACATAAATACCAACACTATACTGTTTTTGATCGATAGCGGTTGTTATTTGTTCCATAAATTCCATAAGAGCCATTGATGTGGATTTTTTATCTCTAAACCCATACTTACTACTGCTTAAGATATCGTGCTTTTCGATAATTCAATCAATCAATGTTGATTCAATCTAATGACAAATAATTTCTCTAAAATTTTAGAAAACTGTGATCACCAACAGGATTATAGACAGGAGGCTGATATCAAGCTCACAGTCTAAACTCCACAAGTCTTTGAGGAAATACTCAGACACAACTGAGTTTATACATGGACAAAAAAAAAAAAAGTCAAGGTCAGTCACAATTTGTTCACAACAGATTTTATTGTGGCTGTCCTTTAGTAGTGGTTACTCTTACATTAGATCTGCCATATGGCTACAGTAGAGGATGTATTGCACACAAACATCAGAAAGCACTACAGGAAACATTTCCACTCAAAACTAATCACTATAGGTTACATATGTATGTGTTGGTAGGTGGGTTAAGGGAAGAGAAGATGCAAGACCACAAGACGAATATACCACATCGCTGCAGACAAATGTTAATAAAGTTCTCCCAAGAGAAAGGTGAGGAGGAGGGAAAGGCAGATAAATAGTCAGAGAAAGAGTAGAGACAGAAGGCAGAGAAAAGAGAAATATCAGTTCAGTGAGAGTGTAAATTTATTGTGAGTGTTTGAGATTCTTCTGCAGGAAAACTAGTCTGTGGTGGTATCATGAACACTTGACGTCATTTCAGAAAAAGCCACTGAAATTCCTTTAAACAGACCAAAAAATACACCGAAGCCTGTAATCGTCGTGTGGTGGTTTGCTGAATGTCTCTCCAGAAGGTTGCCTGTCAAAGTTGATTTGAGGCCCCTGTAGCATTGGTTTTGGTATGAGCCGTGTTTGTTCTTTAAAAGAGTCTCGTTTTGGTTTTTACATAGCTTGACCTCTCAGAAGACTACGCTCCTTCCAGAAGCTGCTTTGTTGTCATTCTGGTGCAAGGTTTTTAGCATTAGCCTGTATTTGAACAAGTTTCCTGTGACCTCAGAGCCACAGGCGTTCATCAGAATTTATGCGGAATACATACATCATGGCACAGCTTGCAGAAATCATACATAACTTGAGTAACATTTAAAATATGCCTATGCTGCCGTGTTGTTCGGAATGCAAATATGAGCAAAACCCTCATTAACAGACAAATATAAGTGGCATAGCAAAACACAGGCATGTCTCCCAACCACTTGACCAGCCACAATGTTCTTTATAATTATAGTACAATGTTTTTAGAAAAAACAAGACATTTTAAGGTTTAGGAAAATATCCTGCTTCACCAGCTTTACATCGGGAAATACTAGCTCCCCATTGTTGTTTACATTAAAAACAGCTATAAGAAATAAGGTTGAGTTCATTTCTTTTAAAAAACACCTTAAAATATGTAAAGAAAGCACATAAATTAAAATGAAAGGCAGTATTTTAAAAAGGCTTTACAGATATTACAATCTGTAAAAACTTTTTTTTATACAAAGGCAAAGGAGAGTGCTATGAACTTCTTTGTGCAAAGTGTAATAACTTGAATTGAACTTTTGAAACTATTTCTAAAACATGAGCTGCAACTTAAATCAGACATTAACTGGATAGTAAATAAACTCAGCCATTTCAAAGGAAAGGTTAAATAGTAGCAGCACTTTAACATGTTCATGATGAATAAGATGTGAAGCTTCGTATTGATGCTCATCACTGTCAAACAACCATCTATTTGATCACAATTATCATTTCTCCCCATGAAAGGTCATGTTGAGTACAGTGGTGGGCACAACTTACCAAAGTCAGCGTCACTAACCACCAGTCCATTAAACAAGAATATTAGCTCCGCTAACGTGAAACTAAACTCAGTCTGTATCACTTGTCTTCTTCCCTTTCCAGTTGAAGACTGGTGAGACTGACACAAACCTGTTGTTTAATTCTGTTGGTTAGATTTGTAGGTGGATGGGAAAATTTGTGGTGATTTGACCAATCCAAATCAGAAATAGCCCCGTCTAACACAGGTGGGCACACAAAGATGCTACACACTTACACAAAAAATGATGAAAAACAAGTTTTACACAGCAAATGTTGTGGAAGCGTGCAGAAATTCACAATACTGTTTTCACTTTCTCACCGCAGCGTTGACCAATCACGTTTCATCACGAACACAGAGTGAGCCAATAGCATCCCTTCAGCTAATCACTTCTTGTTACATACAGTGTTCGACTTATTATTATTTTTTGATGAGCTTTATTGAACTGCAAATTTACAAAACAGCAAGAGAAATGAAAAAATTTACAATTTATCGGAAGTTGTGATCAATGTTTACAAATTTAGCAAAAATGCTAATGCGCTAAATGAAAATTTGTGCTACTATCAGCGTTTTAGCCATTTGGTAGAACTGTGCCCACCACTGATAGGATGTTTAGTTACCTTCATCTTGTACATTCATTTTGACTCCCTAAGGCGGTTACAGAAGGAGTTATGTTTCAGCATTTGTTCTGGATGAGAGCTGTCATTTCAGAACTGAAGAGTCTGCGTTTGAAGAGTCTTTATTGACTCAAGAGGAAATAAATATATTATTGTTTTTGTACTGGGTCCTTCTTAATGGAACAATCATGGATATGCTGGTCTAAATTCTCCCCTCCTTTAACCCTATTATCAAATAAACAAATAAACATCAGTTTTCTTTTTAATGTGTCTCTTTTTAGGCTTTTGCTACATGGTTTGTTTTTGTGTGTGTATACACTCCTTCCTGACATCTTGCCAAACTGGGCTACAGCTCTATCTTACAAGCTGGGAAGGATTCATCCTGCATGACAACTGTGCTGCTGCTCGCCAGGACCATGATGTTCAGCTCCTGCTGCTTGTCATGAGTCTCCTGGTACCACTCCCTCATCACATCCGTGTCATGGGTTGGAATTAGAGTGACCTGAAAACAGAAAGTACCAAAAAATTGGTTTTGGATTGTGTAAAAAATAATAATAACAATAAAAACTAAAACATGTTGTTCTCTTTGCCAATAATACTGTTTTTTAGTCATGTTATATAATTGTGTGTATAAAAAATCATGTAGCCATTACAATATTGTATAATGTTTATTTTAAATAAGGAAATGCACATCGTCCACCACTTTTCATGCCAGAGTTATAGCAATTTTGGTTAATCCTCGAAAAAGTTATATTTAATCTTATGCAGTCTTTTAGCATTTAGAACATATGTTGTGGGTGACCAAACTACAATCACACAAAATTTGATATCAATATTTGTAAAACTAACTGAATTATAGCCATTAAATACGTTAACAAATGAATTCAAGTTGGCAACCATCTTGAATTGGGATGACCCCAACAGTTAGTCATAATTATGGGTAAACATTCAGTGATTAGTTTCTGAAAATTTAATAAGATCTGCCCAGTGGTTAATAGGATATTTCAAGTACAGATAAACACATCTGACTTCAATAGTTATTTCTAAAGTTTTAAGCAAAGATATTGCAGAATGTGTAGAACATGGAGTGTGCTTTGGGTATGACTCAGCCATTACCACTCCAGATTTTGGCTTCATAGCTGCAAAATACTGTAGATTTGACTTGTTTACATCATAGCCAAATGAACACGTGCACGTTTACACACACAGGTAAAGGAAAAACATAGTCCAACATTTTACTTGTTCACAGTGCAGTTCAATAAAGCATTTGAATCACAATGTGCAATACATGCTACTGCTAAACAACACCACTTTCTTGGTCATAAAAGTCAGGTTTTTGGTAAGTTGGTTTTATTGATTGGGTTTATGGATTCATTTAGTACTTTTGAATATATGATCTACATAAAATATGATTTAAAGAAACTAATTTAAAGCATTATAAATCTGTTATATACTGCAGTGCCCAAGAGTAATTTAAAAAGTACAGAAAGGTTATTACCTCCGCCAAGGGGAGGAGATAATGTCTTCAGTCGTGTCTGTCTGTCTGTCTGTCTGTCTGTCTGTCTGTCTGTCTGTCTGTTGGTGAACAAAATTACTCAAAAACTTGTGGACGGATTGTTATGACATTTTTACCACACGTGGGTACTGGCCCAAGGAACACACCACTAAATTTTGATGATGTTCCGGATCACGCTGCAGATACAGGAATTTTTTTCTTTTAATTCAAGCGAATCAGTAGGGCTGCGCAGTGTCATTACGTCACACGCATGCCTGTACAAAACAGGAAGTACAAGTCGCAAACTCGCTGGGACTACACATCCCAGTATGTCTATTATCAGGAAAGTTGTGATTATTCTGTTATCAACTACTTCTGGCGATGTTACATGCTGTCTGGAGATGTACAAAAAGAAATGAGATTCTCTTCATGTTACAGGAATAACAGGACACCGACAGCGGGAGGAGGGTCCTGCTGCAGCTAAGCCAAACCTGGACTGTTCGGAACAGCTGATCAACCTGGTGTCCCCTCCACATAAGAACTTTCTTGTGTGATTGCTCTGAAGTTCGTGGGAGTGTTTGTGCTGAATGCGCTCACATGCTGTATTTTGCTTCAATCACTCACTTAATAAATAAATAAATAAATAAATAAACATTTAAAAAACACTCGCTTCATGAGCCGACTGTACCAGTAAGCACTTTAAAAAGAGAGTCAAACCATTACAAACTCATAAAAAAAAAAAACGTTTTACACGGTGGTATGTGACTGATGAAAACTTAGGAACTTAATCCCAGACCAGTTTGACGATGAATAACATCGGGTGACGAATCTGATTTTTGTTTTCACACGACTCCACCGAGAAGAAATCCTGTGCATACTGCCTGCTTAAATGTTCGCTACATCAGAACCTATTCGGCAAACGTTTCCATCTCTGCTTTTGCACATTAACTCCATTACAGGATGGGGAAATTGGTCTTGGCGGAGGTTTGCACTCTCCGAGTGCTTCTAGTTATTTGTGACCCGTCACATCGAAATGAGGATTAAGTCCAAAAGTGGTATATGAAGAAATAGGCAAATATAGTGTTTTGACTAAAATGTTAGCAAAAATTGCATTTTGTCAAAATATAATGAAAAAATGCCTTATCAATGTCTCATTAGAATGAACTGTCTGAAATATAATTATAAAACAAAATTTTGAAGCACATTTTTGAGCAGTAGCAACAAAAAAACTGATTTTGAGGAAAAATGCCTTAAAATTTTGAGATTTTCCCTGTGAGCTAGCAAAGTTTTGTTTCTTTCCAGCTGGGAATTGTCAATATTTAAATATAATTTGAAGTTTCCTCTTTATAAGGACATCAAAACTTCCGCATTAAAATGACATCAAATTAGGATTCAGACCAAATATTTATGTATTATTGTAACTAACAAAACAAATTAAGTCAAATATATGGATTTAATTTTGGTATCAGAATGATTCAGGTATCAAAATGTAGCTTTTAAAGCCAAGAATCTGAAAATGTAATTAGGTCATTYTGACCAAATTTGACTTAATCCTTATTTCGATATGATGGGTCACATATGTTAACAACCTTGTTAGATATGTCAAACTTTATAGTACTCTAAAACCTCGGAGGAGATACTGACAAAAAGGAAGAGTCAGGATTCTTGTAAAATAAAAAACAACTTTAGCTTTTAATTCTAAATGTTCAATGACTTATAATACTTTCACTAGTATTTAAAACTTACTTGCATGTTGTTTCCCCACTGGGCTTTTCCTTCAAGTAAAGCATCAAGGACAGCTCGGCTGGGTTCCTGAGCTGTCAGGTCATTGCCACTGACAACAAAGTAAGCGGATCGGACACGCTTGAAGAACTCCGCATCCACATTTTTGGCACTGCAGTGATTGGGGATGTAAACCAAATCCATGTACATAGGAGGACAGTTGGACAGAGATGACGCTTTTCCACCTCCAGTGTCTGCAAAACATAGATTTGCTTTACAACACCATTTCAACAAATGTCTGGTAACGATAGGCAGCAATGACAAAACCAACATAGTCTAAAATGTACTCACTTTTAACACCTTTGGAAGCAGAGGTATTAGTCGCATTTTTGGCATCTTTACCTTCTCCAACCCCCTTCTTTGGAGAAGCAGTCTTTGAGTCCTTGATTTTTGACGGACCAGTCTTCCTAGCTGGTGATGAGGACTTCTTTGAGAGCTTTTTCTTACTGGACTTGTCTACACCATTTGTGTTAGTATTGTGAAGGTTCTCCTCTGCCTTTAGTGCTTCTGGGTCCACCATACAAACATCATGGGTGCCTGAAGTTGGAGCCGTGTCCCTGAGTGCCATTGGAGGAGGATCAGCCTGCCTGTAGGTCAGAGTTCTGTCAGTAGGCAGAGTCTCAGAGTCATCTTCAGAGTCTATGTTTGCATCCGCTGTGATAGAGGGGCACTCTTCAGTCCCAGGTGGTACATCTGAATCTGTCTGTGAGGGAGCAGACTCACTGATGGATGTGGGCGGGGTATCCTCACACTGTTTGGCAGAGAGCTTACCTCCTGGAGGTGGAGGCCCTCCCCCTGACTTGGCCAGAGGCTTCTTGTCATCAGTGGCATTTTCTTCATTGATGAAGTATTCTAGAGGGTTAGGGTTAATGAAAGATGGTGATAATTCAGTCTTGGGGTGGCGATACTCGCAAGAAGAGACAAGACATAGGTCAACGTCTGTCTTAGATAAAGCACAAGGACTCTTCTTTGTGGTGTCTGGTGCTTTTGAGCCACAGGGAGAATTGTGATTGTTTTGATCAGTGGAAAAGGCTAATTGTGACGGTGAAGGAAGTTTAGGACTCACAGGAGATTCTTTTTCCGGTATAAAATCTTCACATTTAAAAGGATTAGTCTCCTTTGCAGGGGAAGGTGTATCTTTCTTTGAAAGATCAAAAGACGCAGATGGGGAAGAAGCTTTAGGAGGTGAGGGTGAATTGTCACATTTCTGCCATGAATCAGATTTATTTGTGCTCTCAGACAGTGAGATGGGGCTGGTACCGTCTTTGACTATAGGGCCTCCTAGAACTGGAGATGGCTCATTGGAATGGGGAGAGAGGGTGAGAGATGATGCCTTTGGGGTGACTGGAGATTTATCTGTCTGTTCCACAGCTGTGTGGGGGACCTCTGTTATCTGACATGGGGTTGTAACAGATGGTGTGGACTGAGATGCATCGGATGGAGATGCAGAAGTGGTACAGACTAAATCACTCTCTTCAAAAAGCACAGGACTTTCTATGGCAGGTTTCAACTCTTTTGATGCTCTTGCATCTGTTCCATCTGAGGGACTATGGTCGACCTCAGTTGGTCCATTTTCTGTAGCATGCGAGTTACTGCCCAGTGACTGGTGCTCTGGAGACTGCTTGCTGAAATCCAGTGCTAACGAGTGATCAGGGGAGTCTTGGCCTAACTCTACAGACATGGCAGAATGCTCTGAGGATTTACTATCCTGTGTGTTGCATTTGGTTTTAGGTGAGATTTCTGGAGAAATGGACATTGGCCTTGGACTGTCTTCTTTAGTTGGTGATCCCTCAGCCTCCTGGAAGGCTGTTGGGGTCTGGACCACAGAGACAGACAATGAGTCATCTACCTCTGTTGAGTGAGGAGATCCCACCTCAGCATGAAGAGAGGAGCCAGTTGTTGGCTCTGGAAATGAGCTGGTGGCCAACGAGGCTGTGGATGCTGAGGCTAGATGTGAAAAATTATCTTCTGCCACTACTTCTTCCAGTGGAGTTCCAGACTTGTCTGATGTGGTACCCTCAGAAATAGACATTTTACTCTCTTCTTTAAAACTTGCAAAAGGATTGGTGTCTGATTCATGCTTGGCCAGTGGAGCTGGGGAAAGCACTGAATGGATATTTTCAACAGGTTTCTTTGATTCCATATCAAACAAGGCCTCCTTCTTCATTGAGGATTCAGAGTCAAGTGGTGGGCTTTTCGGAGGGGAAACTACCCTCTCTACTGGGGAACAATGTTCTAGTTCTGGTTCATTTGGCTCCGGGGTAACTATGTCAGTGGATTCTTCTTTATCACTTGTGACCTCCACAATGACTGGACCCTGTGACTTTGCTAGTGACACAAATGGTACAGCTCCCACTTTCTCTTCCACTGGTGACTGATAGTAAGGGGTGTGACCAGAGGACTGAGGTGAATCAGCTCCTTCCACTGGCATGTCATCTGGGCACTTAGAAGCATCAGTTCTTGCTAGAGTGCAACTAGCCAGTGTGGATGACAGTTCTATTGGAGCAGCCAACATTGATGGAGGATCATAAGTTTCCTTAGACTCCATCGAGGGAGAACAAACAAGAGGTGATGTTGGGGATTTTGACTCAAGTTCAGGTGAGTTAGCTTCATTTTTAATGTGTGACTCTTGAGCAGTGGCAAATCCCTCAACTGTTCCTGTAAAGGGAAACTCTTTACCAAATTTATCCTCTTCTAAAGATGACGGAGGAGATATTGTAGAAGCAGAATGGTCATAGTTCTGGCCTTCTGTGGCATCAGAGTGACTTGATCCTGGAAAAGCCTGAAGTGGAGAGAGCTTTTTATCAAACTCTCCTGATGCAGATTTTGCAAATCTGCCAACATCCCCTGAAGGAGCTCCTGTCTCATGATTGGCTTCATCACTCATAATATTCCTGGGAGTCAACATCTCATCCATTGAAGTAGGTACAGTAGTAACTTCAGTAGTGGACTGTGTGTGGCCAGATGTGCACAATGGCTCCTCATGGGGTTCAGCTCTGTTGTCTTCATCTGAAGCTGTGGAATTCTCAAAGCCAGCTGGAGACACCTCATCATGGATAGATGCAGCAGGAGAAACTGGTGAGGACACTTTAGGTGAGGTTGATTCTATAATATTCAACCTTTCTGTTTCTTTAGAACTTACAGGCTTCTCTTCTACATTTGTACATGTCACATCATCATCATCGTTTTTCACATTATCACTTTGTTTTGGTTCATCATGTTTAACTTCATGCTCATTCGTAAACTGTGTAAGATCACTCTCCTGATCTGCTTCCACCCTTTGTGGTTCATAAACCTGCTCCGTCTCTCCCTTCTCTTCATAATCCCCTCCCTCTGAAGTTTCTTCTAATACAGTGCCCTCATCTTCAAACCTCTCACCAACACCATCGGTAAGTTTTTCCTTGAGCACTTGTTCTTCTGGAGTCTCTTCGTTGTCTCCCTCTGCTTCTGTTGTTGTTATACCCTCATCCACAGACTCTAATGCTTCTGGTGACTCTTTGATTTGTGTTATTTGCTCGTCATGGATCAATGATGCCTCTCTTTCCTCATTTTGTTCTACATTTGCCTCACCTTCAATCAACTCTTCAGCTTTGAGCTGCTCAAAGTCTTTGGTGAGGTCTTCTGGTGAGGACATCAAAGATCTTTCTGCTTCTAAATCTTCTGCAACACTGACTGCACTGGTTGCTATTTGTTTGCCATCTACTTTTGTCTCTTTCTTCAGCACCTTTGACTTTCCTTTATCTTTCGATTTGGATGGAACTCCTAAATCTTTTTTTGAGGAGTCTTCTTTTTTCAGCGGCTTTGGTTTAAGATTCTTTTCTTCTCCTACACTGGTGGTCTTTTTCACATCCTTAGAGGGCCTTTTAACATCTTTCTTTTGTTCTTTCTTCTCTTCTTTTTTCTCTTTCATTGGTGAATCTTTTCTGATATCCTTTTTCACAACTCTTTTTGCCTCATCTTTCTTGACTTTTTCATCCCTTTGAGCTTCGTGTTTGGATGTAACGTCTTTCTTTGCAACTTCTTTTTTAACTTCCTTTTTCTTGTCCACTGAAACTTTGGCTTCTTTTTTAAGCTTTTCGATTTTGGGTTTTGCCTCTGACTTTTTGTCCGGCGTTTCATTTTGGTTGGTTTGATCAGTCCTAGCTTTGGATTCTTTTTCAGGTACCTTTGCTTTTTTTAGCAGAACCTTTTCTTTTTTCTCAAGCTTTTCTGTTTTCTCTTGAGCCGATTCTACATCTGTCTTAGCCTTATCTGCCATTTCTTCTTTTGAACTCTTTTGGATGTTTTTGATTGGCGATGGCTTTGGGGTGGACTTGAGGCTCTCTTTGCTGTCTGTTCTGTGTTTCATCTTTGTTTGCTTAAGTGTTGGTGTTGATGGCAAACTAGAGGACAAAGTTTGTTGAGTGACAACTGCCTGTTTCAGGAAATCTAAGTGTTTTAGTTTTTCTAAGCCTTCAAAGATGTGATCTTGGGTGGCATTTCCTGAGAAAAGGACTCGCACAACCTTATCTGAGGGATTTGCAGGGTGCCACACAATTAGTGAAGCAATAGAAGTCAAGTAGGAAAGAGGAAACTCTGATTCTTTACCATTTGGAAGTAGAATGGAAGTAGTGTCCCTTTCACTTCCTGTCCACTGCTTCATAAAGTGCTGCATCTCTTTGCTGTTCTTTGCAGGGTTAAGCACATACATTTCAAGCCTTCCGACTCCCATTTTTTGAAAAAGTGTGATTGGTTCTATAGTGTTTCCTACAGGTTTTTGCAAAGGCTCAATCCTCAAATTTAGCTTGTTTAGAAACTGTTGGGTGATTGCCGCTTCCTCGACATTTTTCCGCACCCTGTAATTAGGTTCAGGGTTATCCAGATTTTCAGGAAAATTCACAAACACGACACCAATATCTGGAGAAATCATGTTCTTCACCCAGTCACTGTTAGCTGTTGAACCCTGAGATTGTTCCTCCTCCAGCTCAGCAATCTTCCTCTGCAACATGCTGTTAATACCTGGAAGATTGTCATCGCCAATGTGTGTCAGGAGGATGGAGTCCACCCGGTCTAAGTGTCTCACCAGTTTCCAGAAGCATGACTTCCTGTCTGAGCCACCATTAATGAGCATGTTGAAACCATTTACAGCAAAGAGAGCAGAGTCACCTCGGCCACCAGGGAAAATGTAACAACATGGTTTGGAGAGTTTGAGGAATCCACCTGAGGTTGGAGGTTCTAACATGTCAAAAGGAGATGGGATCTCTACTGATTCTGATAAATACTCGGTGAACTCGGAGAGGCCCTCCATTTCAGGAAGGATGAGAGTGGAATTGAGTTTCATGTTAATGAAGTCTTGCAGGTTGTGTTTGTCCAAGTTGGAGTTTTTCCAGTCTCCTTGTTCAGGGCAGGACAGTGTAAGGTTGGCTTTGTTCGCTGGGTGAATGGTGCTGAGCAATTCACCAATCTGTGCAAAACACACACACAAAACAAACTATGTATGAATATTTGACATCTTATAAAATGATTCACCATACACTAGTGATTCCTAAATATTTTTTCCTCTAAACGGGGCCTTTTGTTTTATATGGATCCTGTAAAGTATTATTTCTGTTCTTATGCTAAATATCCAGAAACATGTATGTTTAGTTTGTAATAAAAATAATATAAAGGTATAAATAAGTACAGTTCTTAGTGGTAGATCAACATTTACTTCTAGCAAGTGGTAAGAATTAATTTAAAAGGTTTTTCTGTCCCATTTGGTTAACTGGTTGGTTGGAACCATTATTAGATGAAGGATAAACTGGCTGATTGAAACCATCAGTTTTTAAAGTGTTAACTGGTTAGTTGTACCCATCAGAAGTTAAAGGGGAACTGGTGTTTGATGGACCCATCATTAGTTAAAGGGTTAACTGGTTGGTTGAACCATCTGTAGTTAAAGGGTTAACTGGTTGGACCATGGTTGTTAAAGGGTTAAATGTGAAAATCCTTTTTGTGAGAAACATTCTCAAAAGATATATGCATGGGCGTGGAAGTGGGGGTGGGGGGTGGAGGACCTGAGTACCCAGGGCCCAAGAAGGGAGAGGGGTCCACGGAAGTCCTGATTTTATTTTTTGGCATGGATAGAGGCCCACTGACATCAAGAGTGTACAGGGCCCAGAATTTGGTGCTACACCCCTGGACACATGTGTACGTTTTGTGTAAAAAAAAACTTCCTATCATTTAAGTATCAATGCTGGCATGCGTGGGTTCTCTCCGGGGCTCATCAGTAACTCCTAGATGTGAGTGAGAGAGTGAATTTTGTTGTTTGTCTCTGTGTCCATGTGATGGACTTGTGAACAGCTTAAGGTGTACCCCTCCCCACTCCACCCCTTTGCATAGTGACTGCTGCATATGGTCACCAATGACCCATGTGACCAAAAGGTAGGAAGTGGGTAAAATATATCGCATGGATTTTTTTTGCATTGTAGCTGTAATAAACAGTTTTCCTGTTAAGGTAGTTTAATAACATGGTTGCTACTTTATTTAACTTTCTGACACAGTCCATCCATCCATCCATCCATCCATCCATCCATCCATCCATCCATCCATCCATCCATCCATCCATCCATCCATCCATCCATCCATCCATCC
>NW_013952438.1:2456002-2467734 GCF_001266775.1 Austrofundulus limnaeus
CATCCATCCATCCATCCATCCATCCATCCATCCATCCATCCATCCATCCATCTATTCTTACTCACATGTAAGGACAATTTAGCATCACTAATAAAGACATGCATGTTTCTAATGGGAGGAAACTAGAGTACACGGAGCAAACCTTAGCCTGCAAAAGTTAACATGTAAATTCCACACAGAAATTCCCAAACTGAAAGTGGCTTTCATGCCTTTTTAAATCAATATCCACTAAGAAACTGAGATACTTATATAAATGAATGAATCTCCAGTTCACTATACAAACTATCTGAGAAAGAGGTGACTGCTGCTCACAAGAGCTCCACAGAATTGCATTAATTATCATTCTTTCCACAGTTAAATCACGAAGCATAAAAAATGTATATATATATTAAAAGATTTCAAAAGAGTACCCTAAAAAATCATATTGACTAAATACTAATAGGTTGATGTTGGTTCACCTCTTGATCAGTGAATATGTCAATGAAATTGCAGAAAGAAAAGGATCCAGACTGAAGAATCAGCTCCCCAGTTTTTTCTGAGCACTGCCCTGAAAGGACCAGCAGCTTGTGCCTGGCAGCGTCGGAGATCATTAAACGAACCTGGGAAACAAAAGAGCAAATCATTATAAGCCTCTCTGATTGAAAAACCAATCACATAAATGATTTATAAGCCTGGGAATTATGAGAAAGAACAAAGCAAGAAGTGAGTCGTAGTGCGCAGTCAACATAGTGATCCATTGGGTTTGATATTGCACCAGTTTTTGTCACTCAGTTCATTAGCTAAGTAGCTGACTGGTACTGAGCTTTCTTCCATCCATTGACCATATCTCTCTAGCTCTTCTCCTTTCTGCTGCTCCTTTATTCTACCTCAGCAGCCTCGGCTGGTCTGGGCGCCCGGCCCAGTCAGTCCTGCTGTGCTGTGATATTATTAATGCTCATTTAACTTCAGACATGGATGGTAGCGTGGAGTCAACCCTGTCAGGGAGCAGTGACACAGGAAACAAAAAAAAAAAGGAATCACGTTGGCTCTTAAACCTTTTTTGTATCCTTCTTCCGATCAAAGTGGATCAACCAGAAAGCAAAATGCAAAAAGACAGCACTTTGGCAGTAAACAGATAATTCACTTCCACCATTTTTCTTCGTCAGTCGTGTCAGGTTCAAAACTATTTCCTGCTTTTAAGCATGTTAACATATCTGTGAAACACCCTCACAGCTGTTAAATATGGATGAGTGTGTCAAGTGAACAAAAGCCAAGAGAAGAGTGAGTAAATCAACAACAGATGACAGCTCATTTTACCTCAGTGCTGACAGCTTCATCTGAAGGGTTAATGAGCACCACCGTCTCCAGGATGTTGCTTTTATGGTGGAGGATTCTCTGCCCTGAACACAAAGAAGTGAAATGAAAAACACAAATCCCATAAAGAAACACTGGTTTAAGCCTGAATATTGTCACAGCATATCTAAAACTAAGTGTATTTAAACTGGGAGGAAATACTGAATAAGTGATTTGATCAACAGAAAGCTACTTTACTGCTACTTTTCTTATTTTAAAAAATAATGAAAAGAAACCTAATATCTTTTTGTGATGGTAGATTTTTCTGTTTTATTATTACATTATACTTCAGCTCTTTGGGAGTTTAAGATGTCATTGTGATAATTAGGACCAAAAGTCTGCTTACAAACATAATGACTAAATGATAAAATTTGAATAAAAAGTCATTCAAAAAGATCACCAATCAAAAGATCAAAAATGTTTTTAATAACTATTTACACAGACTTGCATATACTGGTAGAATATGACTCATTACTTTTATAATGATGATGATGATGATGATGATGATGATGGTTTGGTCCATAATACATAAAAAAGACAATAAAAGAAAAAGACTCATTACAAAACAACCCTATATCCTTTAAGGAGATAATAATGGCCTTTACAGCTAAAACAACAATCTCAGTAGCATCAATAATAAGACTAAATAACACTCAGACTAAATGGTTGCTACAACGAAAGAAATCAATAACAGCTCATAAAACAATCCCACAAGTCTTCGCCTGGAACAATGGCTCATGGGAGTTTAAAGCTACTATTTTTCTATTGGTGTGTTCCTTTTGTACTGAATGCTAAGGTGCTGCACTGTCCCCTACTTCCTAAGTCCACCACAGTGACTTTGATGTAGTGACTGGACAAATAAACATTTCAAATAGCGCCAGTGTTACCAACGTAGCAACGTTTTTATATAATTAATAAAATTTCAGATCCCTCTAGTGACTATTAAAAAAACAGATGAAGGGATGTTTAGGTGTTATTGCAGATTTTTGGAGACTGCAGTTGTGATGGTATGTAGACTTTCCAACAAGAAGCAATGGGCCCATCTCAAAGCACTCGGCTCTCATGCAGTATCCCTCCAACCTGCTGTCAGCTGGAAATATTCACATCCAGACCCTAAACGACTCGCACATGCTGCTGCTGATTGATCCACTGCGGGATGTAAAGGTAAGCATTTCTAAAATAAAGCAATACACAAAAACAACTGAGTGTATTTCTTACATCATTTTGTTTTTTTGCCAGTCCCAAAGCCGGACAGAAGACATTTTTTTAAAATTGTGACATTAACAAAATCAAGAATCGACAGATACAGGTGCTGGTCATAAAATTAGAATATCATGAAAAAGTAGATTTATTTCAGTAATTCCATTTAAAAAGTGAAACTTGTATATTATATTCATACATTACATACAAACTCATATATTTCAAATGTTTATTTCGTTTAATTTTGATGATTACAAATGACAACAAATGAAAATCTCAAATTCAGCATATCAGAAAATTAGAATCTTGTGAAAAGGTTCAAAATGGATGGCACCTGGTACCACACTCTAATCAGCTAATTACCTCAAACCACCTGCAAAGGCCTTTAAATGGTCTTTCAGTCTAGTTCTATAGGCTACACAATCATGGGGAAGACTGCTGACTTGACAGCTGTCCAAAAGACGACCATCGACACCTTGCACAAGGAGGGCAAGACACAAAAGGTCATCGCTAAAGAGGCTGGCTGTTCACAGAGCTCTGTGTCCAAGCACATTAATAGAGAGGCGAAGGGAAGGAAAAGATGTGGTCGAAAAAAATGTACAAGCAAGAGAGATAACCGCACCCTGGAGAGGATTGTGAAACAAAACCCATTCAAAAATGTGGGGGAGATTCACAAAGAGTGGACTGCAGCTGGAGTGAGTGCTTCAAGAACCACCACACACAGAYGTATGAAAGACATGGGTTTCTGCTGTCGCATTCCTTGTGTGAAGCCACTCTTGAACCACAGACAGCGTCAGAAGCGTCTTGCCTGGGCTACAGAGAAACAGGACTGGACTGCTGGTGAGTGGTCCAAAGTCATGTTTTCTGATGAAAGTAAATTTTGCATTTCCTTTGGAAATCAAGGTCCCAGAGTCTGGAGGAAAAGAAGAGAGGCACTTCATCCACGTTGCTTGAAGTCCAGTGTAAAGTTTCCACAGTCAGTGATGGTTTGGGGTGCCATGTCATCTGCTGGTGTTGGTCCATTGTGTTTTCTGAGGTCCAGGGTCAACGCAGCCACATACCAGGAAGTTTTAGAGCACTTCATGCTTCCTGCTGCTGACCAACTTTTTGGAGATGCAGATTTCATTTTCCAACAGGACTTGGCACCTGCACACAGTGCCAAAGCTACCAGTACCTGGTTGAAGGACCATGGTATCCCTGTTCTTAATTGGCCAGCAAACTCTCCTGACCTTAACCCCATAGAAAATCTATGGGGTATTGTGAAGAAGAAGATGCAATACACCAGACCCAACAATTCAGAAGAGCTAAAAGCCACTATTAGAGCAACCTGGGCTATCATAACACCTGAGCAGTGCCACAGACTGATCGACTCCATGCCACGCCGCATTGCTGCAGTAATACAGGCCAAACGAGCCCCAACTAAATACTGAGTGCTGTACATGCTCATACTTTTCATGTTCATACTTTTCAGTTGGCCAACATTTCTATAAATCCTTTGTTTTTATTGGTCTTCAGTAATATTCTAATTTTCTGAWATGCTGAATTTGAGATTTTCATTTGTTGTCATTTGTAATCATCAAAATTAAACAAAATAAACATTGAAATATATGAGTTTGTATGTAATGTATGAATATAATATACAAGTTTCACTTTTTAAATGGAATTACTGAAATAAATCTACTTTTTCATGATATTCTAATTTTATGACCAGCACCTGTAATTGTTCATTTGTAGTTCTATTTAGTCTGTTTATTCTTACTTCCAATATGTTCATATTTGGGTAATTGTACAAATGAAACGATAATGTCATGTTTTCTAGAAACTTTTAGGACTTTATTGTCTCCGTGCGATAGCAAAGGAGGAACGTGTGTGTGTCTGCATCTGAACAGAAAAACACCAACAAAATACAAAAAAGAAAACGTCTCTTTCTCATCTGTCTTCTACTCAATTCTCATCTTCTGTTTTAAAAAGCCTCTCATGAATGTGGATTGTCTGTGAACGTCACATCTCTAGTGATTGTTTGTACAGAAACAGGAACAACTAAAGAAATTTCTATTTCTGCTGTTATATTCATTTATTATTTTCAATACCTTTTTTGTGATTTTAACAGAATTTGATTGTTGATTGACTAACAACTATTATTAGTAGTATTACTTTCTTTGTGTTTTAGATCGAATAAAAATCTATTCATCCATCTGTCCATCCATCCACTGTATCTATCTATGATCTATAAATGTATCTATAGATACATAGGTACATATGGAAACACAACAAACAATCCCCTACCACTTGTCAGGTTAATGCTAAAACAGGAATTACACAATCTTGTCTTTTCTCTTAAGTCTTGGTTTGATTTTTTTTTAACATTTGTGGCTCATTCTCATGGGGACAAAACACAGACTGCCCACCCTCAGTTTTAAAGTCTTTTTTTTTTTGAAGAGCATCTCTCAAAAAGTAAAAAGATCAAGTAATTAATCAAACAGAGATGACCTGGCAGCTACAGTACCGCTGCGTAAATGTTAATGTTCCCTGCAGCGCGAAGCATCACTAAGATGGATGAAATCTCTGAAGGCGGATGTGGAATTTAACACTTCCCTGAAAATGATTTCAGAATTTAACGCCTTCATCCATCTTTATTTGAAGACACCATTTAGCTTGTCTACAACGTTTTTATCCTACACGATGACTCTGTCGGACCAAAATACAAATGATGGGGTGCGAAAGGCTCGCCATCATCCTGAGTTTCTGGTGATTGATTGTGATAATGATCGTGATCTTACTGCTGGTCTGTGGGAGTTCTTAATGAACACTTCAACTTCAACCAAACGAACCTTGCCATCTTTCCTAGAAAAAACTTTAATCAAAAGATCAAAAACATTCTTTTCTGCTGAAAACAAAAAAGAGTAAGCACAGTAAGTTTCTGTTTATTGTGCTGTAAATTATTCGGTTATTTATTTCCTTGTTTAACTAGTTTATTTTTTCAGTTTAAGTTCCTGCATCACTGGTTGTTTGTTCCCTTATAATTCTCCTCACAGCTGCACCTCATCTGCTCACCAAGCTCACCTGCCTCTCCTTCCACTAATCACCCTTTCCTGTTTAAATATTTACTGGGTTCTCAAGTCATTTGTGATATCCACCAGTTAGATGATTCTCTGTTTTGCTGCTCTGCTCCCTTCCGTGTGGTTTTATTTATTGATATCTTGTTTTGCTGCCTCATCAGCTTTAAAAAAAAGAAAAATTATTATTGAAGTTTTGTCCTCATGTAACCCTGCTGCCTCCTTGTCTGCACTTTGGACCCATCTAAACCAGTGGCTGCCAAACTCTACAGCTTTTAACTCATAAAACATCAGTAGCAGAGAGCTGCACCTCCAAATGTTTTTGGTTAATAAACATTGGTATCAGGTCAAATAGATAAGGGCATAACTATATTTATTGAGCTACTTTCATCCATTTATAAGTACACTGACCATACACCATTATAACAACTGAGGTAGAGCATTGTTGTTAGTAATATTTAAATAATTAATTATAACAATATTTAGAAATTCAACCTTGATGTTTCAGAACCCACAAGTGGGATCATAACCCCAACTTTGGTAACTATTGGTCTTAACCAATCTAACAAGAACATTTAAAAACAGAATTAAGTAATAAGAGGACATTAGTATTTTCAAAATGACACTTTAATTTATCCAATGATTTTATGTTTACACAGGATTGTTTTGTTGTGGACATTTTGCTTCAAGATTAGATTAAATAATAGTGAATATTTTCTCTGCAACAATAAGGTTTTATTTGGATGTGAACAAATTAGGGGGGCCAACTCAGTGCTGGCTCTAGCCATTTTGGTGTCCTAGGTGAGTTGAAGCGCACCCCCCCCCCACCTCGAACTATGTCCCACCCACCCCAATTTGAACCCCCTAAAAACAAGTTTGACAGTGTAAGGTACTATGGTAAACTTAGATTTGTTTGCTTTCCCAGAAAGCAAATAAATAACAACATACATGTCAATTTGTTTGGATTGTTTGTAAGTTATAAGGATTTTACGTCATTTTGCAGGTATACGGACGTATAGAGCAATCTCGCGGATTTTTTCAAGTCTTACGGATATTTTCAAAACCTCATTTTCAAATTTATCTAACATGTCAGAGCCTATAGGATGATTGAAAAAACAATAAATAACATTAAACAGCCATCTTCCAACCTGTTCTGCCGGTAGAAATAAGTTTTGAACTTTTCCGCTCTCCTTTCCTCCTGCCTCGCAGCGGGCGCTTTCACGTCCTCAGCGAGGCTGACAACCCACCCCCGACCCCTGCAGGTGCGAGTTGTATGGATTTTTTGCAAAATTTATGGATTTTTGAGGCTTTTTATACAGGTAAACGTCCAAAGAAGTTGGCATGTATGGGACAACAAAATACAGACTTGTTGTTATTGAGTTTGTCAACACAAACCGCTACCTGAGAGGCACTACTAGCCCCTCCCCCGTCAGAATGTCAGAGCAGGATGAGTCAGAAGAGTCAGCAGAGTTACAACCAGAGATTACAAATAATTACTTTTTTCTTCTGCAGTTCGGCACCCCCTCCAGCAGATGGCGCTCTAGGTGACCGCCTAGTTCGCCTATGCCAAGAGCCGGCTCTGGGCCAAATTTTTAAATCCTTCCTTTTCCCATTCCATTCCTTCTTGACCCAAATGTTGATATTTGCCACTTTTTTCAGAGAGCTCCTTCTCTTCATTGCTTGCTAGCTTGCTTGAGTATCATATAAGTAAAAAAAAAAAAGATTTGTGTCAGTCTGACACCACTAAATCTAAGTCCTGTGTCAAGAAAGATAGGGATCACTTGGATTTGTTCTGAAGAGACAGCAGTCTCAAACTGATGACCACAGGCTTCCCTGAGAGACTGAGGACACACTTTCAACTAGTCAGTGAAAAGAGAGAAAAATCAATGTCTGCTGTCTGTTTTTCATCCCATTCTTGCTTCTGTTCTCATGTGGCTGATAATGTGCCAGAGCAGCATGTTGTTTGTCTTTGTCCCCTTGTTGGTTCCTCGCTGTCCTCTTGCCCTTTAATGCATCATAAAATTCAGCAGTTCTAAAAAGAACGAACCATTAGCATGTGTCTAAGCTGACTCATCAAAAATGACGCACCGTACATTAAAGTCGGATTAATCGATGGAAAAATCTCTGACAGTGCTTTGTCTCAGCAGAAGGCGATTTAATGCGGCATGCAGTAACTGGAAGACGGTAAAGCCTTCCTGCCTCAAACTGAGCTGAATAGAAAAAAACAAACAATAAAACTGTATCTGGTTTATCTGTCACATCTTTTCCTTCTGCTCCTTTAGAACCGAGTAAATTGAGCCTGATGGCTTTCAGCAGCCCAGACAGACACCCCCCTAAGCAGTCAGTGTCACATGCTCCCGTGTCCTCACACAACCGGGTTAACAGGGGAACCAGTCCATCTAACGAGTCCGGACATGGAGCTAATGGCACTGCTGCTGCTATTAGTGAGGCTGACTCACTGACCAATCAATCCTCTGCGTCACATTATTGATGCCCATCAACAGCATCCATGTTTATACTCCATTACAGTCATTATTAAGTTGAGGAATTAAATTGTCAAATTTGATCACAACTCAAAAAAAAATTCTGAATCATCCTGGCTTGTAAAAGCTATAAATACTGAATCAGTTGTTTGATTTGATTAAGCTTTTTTTTGATCCATTGATCGTGAATGATTAAGTTGTCTTTATCAGTTTCCAAGCCAAGCATCCTAAATGGATTTGAGGTTTGGAGATGCCTTTTAGGCCTTTCTGCTTTCTGTATTCAAGTCACAGAGCTGGAAAATCTGTGGCACAAGCATCAGATATCCATCCGGGACAGAGTCCGCTGTTTGGCCCACTCATCGCTGCGTCCGGACTTCCTGAGCGCCGTTTATCATGCTGACCCCTAACTGCCTTTGTCCTTGTGTGCCCGATCCCACCCAACTCTAAAAACTGATTCCTAATCAGCAGAAGTACTACGAGAGAAAAGAAAACTAACAGTGCAAAGTTGTTCTTTTCAAGTTTTTTTTTTTTGATTGGCTGTGTTCAAATCAGTTCTGCAGTTCCATGTTGTCCTGGGAGCTGATTGATGCAGTTTTTGTCTACTTTGTGAAGATTATTTGACATTTTGAGGCACAGACTCTCTTGTTTTGACTGTGAAGCTCTGCTCTTATAGGAACTTTGGAAGGAGATGAAATAAATATTGGGCTATTCTGAAGTGAAGTCCTGTGAAACAATTAATGTCTTACCTGTTGTAGATAAGACCTGAATGACATCAGATTGGAGAAATTCTGTTTAGGTTTGACAAAAACTAAAAAGTTAATGGCTAGTCTAAACACAGCTAAACAATATTTCATAAGCCTACATAAATATGTTTACTGCATGATCATTTACATATAATTCTGTGTTTATTTGCAACTGGCCAAAAACAGCAGCTAGTTGTAGCACTTCCAGTGCAGTCTGGTGTTAATTCTAGCAGACATTTAGCTATATATATTTGCCAAAGTAACCATGTAATGCAGAACTGACAGTGTTGTAAAAGTTCAGATAATAGTTTAGCCTGAAATGTTGTGAAATTTATATTACTTTCATATTTTTTTCTTTGAAAAATCAGTCAGATTGTACTGACGAGCAAAAGAATGAGTTGTCTGTGGGAACCAAAGCAGATCATTACCATCTAAAAACAAATTGTCTTCAAAATCCCCTGAATTTTTGTTTACAATCCTACAAAGGAAATATTGTCTATTAGAATAAGCTAATAGGGCAAATACAAATGGTATTCATTTGTTTTCTCTGTAACTCAGAATAAAACATGTTCATGTTATTTTCACTTGATCATTCAGTAAATATATTGATTTTGTTCCATGCAGTGATGCAGGGATAAAGGAAAAATGATGGCATCAAATTTGTCAAAAAAAGAGCAGATGTGTATTTTATGAAGATGATCTAGTTGTCTTACATGTATGTGCTGAACCCTGTTTTAACTGTATTATTTTATGCTTTTATGGATGCTCACATGGTATTTTGCACAATTACATATTTTTTCTTGCTTTAATTGTGAAGCATTTGTGGTATTCTATCTATAAGAGGTGTTATATATTTAAGCTGCTCTGAGTATTCTATACAAAAATCTTGTGAACAAAATACAACAATCTGATTTTTACTGACAGCTTGTAGTCTTGGTTTCTTTATCGCCTCAGATCTGGTCTTTGTCTTCATTTTTCTCCTAATCCTAGATATGTATGTGTCTTTCCAGTCCTAATCCCTCCCTTCCTCACTCCCTTGTCTTCCTCGGTGTCTTTTCCTTCTTGTGCAGCCATTTGCCTCACCCTCCCTCAGCTCCCATCTCTGTTCTCCTCCTCTCTTTGTGTCCGTGGACAGGCACTTACCGCTGGGGATCCTACAGTGCTAATTACTCCCAAATCAACTGTGCAGCCAGGCAACAGCAAATCCCGTGGGAAAGAAACTGAGGATGGGACATCCACTGGATGTCATTTTAGATCAAATTTCACATTTACTTCAGCCTAGTCTCATTCAGACTTTAATTAGTTATTTCTTCTACAGCAGCATTTGTCGGTTGGATCAACCTGTTCTAAATCACAGCGGATATGAAATCTGCTGGTTTTATTGAGCGTGGAGCAGAGCCAGGCTGCTGATGGTCAAGGCCATTTTATACACGAACAGACAAAGATGTCTGCCCTGACAGATCTGCACCATCTTTAGAGCTGCTCCTTCACCTTGTGAATAATAGTGTTATAAAAGCTTTATGCCTACAAAATGCTCTGAAGGCAGATCTGGTTCAGAGGAATATAATGCAGAGTGCACTGAAAGCACAATAACAACAGCTGGCAAACATATAAATCATATTTGTCTGAAAAATGCATAATTTACTGACATATTTGTGAGACAGATAAACACGTTTTTTTTTTCATTTGGTTCTTTTACACTTTATATCTGTCATAAATATTTTCCCCCTGACATATATAAAGAATAGAAAATCCATGTGATGCTTTTTGATTTGGTGAAACTTGTTTTTGTGATGTGGAACATTTTAATGGTGTAATTAAGGTCAATATTTAGCAAGAAAAGTACAAATCTTATATGGTTTTTAAAACAATGGCTCAAAAATAGCCCAGACTGCTTGGTGTGGTCCCAGTAGGCTGCTCTTAATCTTGTCCTTGAAGCTCTGAATTCTAACAGGCTTTCTGCTGACCACGCCCTTTTGAGGGACTGACAGAACAAGCAGCCAACAAACACATTAAAACGTTGTTTATACCACTACTGGAACTATTCGTAAAATTTCTTGTCGTCTTTCTACACCACGTGTCAAACTCAAGGGTTGTGGGCCAAATGTGGCCCACCATGACATTTTATGTGGACCTTCAAACAAATCTTTAAAAGAAGATACTGCTTTAAATCCAACATTACTATAAACTACATCTCCCATAATGCACATTGATATATTGCGTACTGAAACATCCCTCAGGTAAACCCCGTGAAGGGTGGGAGGAACTCTGAATACCGCAGTTCGGAGTTCGAGATAGCAGTTAAACACGACAGCTCAACAGTCAGTAAAACTCTCTTATTTTTACTTTTATAGTACTTCTGTATTTTTTGTTTCACATTCTGTCAGTCATACATGTAGTATTTTTCAGTGTTTGTAAGAGGACGTGTTAAAATGCTGTTTATATGCAGAAAATACCACGTAGAGCTCAGTTATTGTTTTTTAGCTGTGCTCAGCTGTGCAATGAGGCAAGGAATGTGATATTTTGTGTTTAGTCAAAGTTAAACATATAAACAGATAAAAGCAAGTTTTTGAAGATATATGTAAAGTAAAATGTGAAGCTATTTGATTTGTTGTTTGAGTTGATGCTTTTATGTTGTTGTTTTTATTTTTATTTATTTTATTATTTTTATTTTATGTTATTTAGTATTGCTTTGTAAATTATGTTTCATTTGAATATAACTGCGTCGAAAAGGGGCAGACAAAATAAGATTTAAGGGCTCGGCACACGGGCAGCGACAAACTACAGCGATTAACGGCTGYCATCDCAGCCAGGGTGAAACCCGACACACGGGACGCGATAGCGATCGCAGCGTTGCGAATCGCGCTCTTTCAGGTCGCTTGTCTTCACAAAATTTGATTGGTTCTTGACTCTGAAGG
>NW_013952438.1:2467867-2474685 GCF_001266775.1 Austrofundulus limnaeus
CTGCAGTGTGTAGCATGCTCTCCTCTCATTGGTCAGTCAATGAAACCCTCGCTGATTGGTTGTACGCTAAGTTGGACTCATATGTCGCGTTGCAAGCTCGCGTGTGCACGTCTACGTGTACGAGCGCGAAATTTCACATGCACTATTTTCGCCGGTCGCTTAGCTGGAGGAGGGCGAGCGATTGTCGCCTCACCGCACAGGCTCCATAGGAAATGAATGGAGAGCGAGCGACGTCGCCTCCCGTGTGTCGAGCCCTTTATTCTTCCTCTGCTACCTTACATTTTATTTTGATTTGTAAATACTGTATATATTTTTGTTTTAGTTTATTTTTTATTATTGTATATATTTTTTAATGAAATTAATACATTTTTTGAATTGAATTGAAACATGAAAAGTTAATTAAAACTGGCCCTTTGAGGGCCACCGAAAGGCTCATGTAGCCCTCAGTGAAAATGAGTTCAACAACACTAGTCTACACAAATCTGACAAATCTGTTGAAGTTTGTATACACTACGCCTCTAGATGGCGAGATTATAAAATGACATATCAAAATACAGAGAAAGAACATGTTTAGCTTAACTAAAGATAATTTTTTATGTCCATTACAATTTCCTCTCAGTTACAATTTCAGCACACAATCAAAATTTAGTAGAAACAAGACTTTAAACTGCTAGGTCGGAGAGTGTTTTTTTTTTTTTTAATTCTTTAGAAATGGAGACGACACCTGAGTTGTTTATAACTTTTTCTGTGACAAGCCAATTTATAGGTGAAGAGTAGAACTCATATAAAAGTTGTCCTTAACTTTCTTTAATGTTGATTTTACCCATTCACATCATGTTAAAAAACCTTGCCAATGTATTATTTGTAAAGACCAACCCAGAACCAGATTTATGTCTAATTTGCTATTAAATTTTGTCTATTTGATCAATTTGTTAGAATTACATTATGTACACACCAAAAAGAATCTTCCTGTAATTTTTTTTTAATTCCAGCTTCAACTTAGACATCTTTAAAATGTTTATAAGTTGGCATAAGTTGTCTAGTGTGACAGGGCCTTAAGCTTGTGAAACCAAGGCTTGCATCAGGCAGAGTTTTGTAAATGTCCTGCAAGAATGTAACATTGTTCCAATAAAACATATCCCCCTACCCCCGAAATGGTGCCACTTTCAAAAATGTTATTTCGTAATCGCTCAGGTTACTTGGGAATGTATTGTGTCTTTCCACAACTTACTGTATTTATTCATGTTTAATACTAGAAATTTAACCTTAAAATCATCCATAAAGTGGGGGGGGATAGTATTATACACACATTATTGATAATTAAATTTTTATGCTTCGTAAGCTCAAAAAATGATGATCGTATTATACTTGAGATCATATTATACACAAATAAATACAGTAAATCACATGAGAGCTTTATAGACAAGAGGACTGTCCTGAAAGTACCCACTCACAAAAAGGCAGAAGTCACTCATCGTTACCCAGAACAACTTTGTACTGATTTGCTGTGATCGATCCATCTAAGAGGACCAATGATTTCAAACAGCGCTAGCAAAGTGTCTCCAACTGAGCCACTGGCTCCCCATCACAGCAGGGGGTTGGTGTTTTTATACCGCCACCCACCCTTTTTTCTATCTCTCATCTGTGCATCAAATAAATCAGGCAGTGTGAAATCAATGCCCCAAATGTCTTTTTTATTTCCAGTTTACCTTTGACGTCAGCAGAAAAACGAGCCGAGTGTCTGGAGACAAACAGCTTGAGCTCCTGGTCCAGGTTGCAGTCAAGGAGGTTGGTGTCCCATGAACGAATCCCTGCAACACACAAACCACACACACATTACAACATATATCTTTGGCTTAAATAATTAATTAATACATACACTAGACTGTCCATTAACAAGAGGTGCATTAGAGGTCACCACATCTGTCCTGTTGAGCTTCTGCTTCCGGCTGATAAGAGCCAGCACGTCTAGACTTGTTACTGATTTGGCATAGCCAAAGAAATCTATGGTAGGAAATATCCATAGTGCCATTTGTGGTTTGCTGCAAACCAGATGCACTGATGGCCGTGCTGAGTCACAGTACATCCATAATTACTCAATGTGATGACTTATAGATGGCCAAGTTAAAAAATATATATATACTTTTGAGGGACAAAAGAAACACACGAGGCAAACTGTATTATTAGATTCCAAAATAATGATAAATTATGCTGGTAACTTTGACAGAGGCTGAGTTTTTATATGTCCAAAAACAGGACAGATGTACGTATGTGGGTGGAGAACAAGAAGACAAAATAGTTTGCTTCTCAACTTTAACTAAAACAGTGATCTAAGCTTTAAAACGGCGATGAAATTCTCCATTTATGCGAGCTGAGCCGACACAAATCACTATGCTGCCCCATCCTTCTGGACTCCACATGGTCCATCCGAATGTTGCGCGATGAAAATTGCATCATGGCCCAGGTCAAACTTTTAAATACCCTTGGCATGTGAAATTTGTGATTTTATTTTTGTGTGTGTGTGTGATCGGTCAGAAGTTTGTGGGCATCAATGGCAGAATTTTGCTTCAGTTACTCCTCTTCCAGAAGCTGACTGTTTCAAGCAGTCAAATAACCAAAAACTCATGGATGGAGAGAATACAGACCCGTATGGCAGTGGGAGTGATTTCCCTGGAGCTTTGCTTTGTGTGTCTCGTTGGACTATAAAATGTGTATGCAAAAACAAACCTCCTGCCATCATGTGACCACGCACCTACTGGTCGACCATGCTGGGCCCTTTGGGGTTTCAGGTCTAATCTAACCCCTGTCCACACGGAACAGTATTTTGAGATTACGCAAAAAAATTAAATGAGTCGTTTCACCCCCATGACCCCACAGAAACAACGTTTTAGGAGACACGTAATGGTGTTTTCTTCAAAATGGTTCAGAAGAAAAAAAAAATCTTGGCACAACAGCCCTGCGTTTTTGTGCAGACAGCCAAACTGAAAGCTTGTAATGATGTCATAGCAGTACTGCTAATCTAAGCGTTGATGTGACTGGGTTCCTTTTTTTTGTACATGTATTTATATTATGCACCTAATATGAATGCACATGCTCTATGCCTTGTTTCCTGTTTTTGGTGTATTTTCATAACATTATCATAGCACCACCAAAAGGTCCTGCATAGTTTGTACAGCATTTGTGGTTCTTTTGCGTGAAGACAATTTTTTTAATTATATTGATCTTACAAGGATATTTTTATGAATGAAGCATTTTTTTTAACTGTGTTCCTGGGCAAATTATAGACTATTGTTATTTCCAATGTGAGGAACTAAGGCCTGTAGGGCCTGATTTACTAGAGATGCCTGGTTTTCTGGAACCAGATTTGGAACAATATAGAGGAGGGGCTTGTAGTCCTGCCTGCACCCCCACATGCAATAATTTTGTCACATAAATATTTCAACATACCATAGGCCTAAGGTAGGAAGTATGCAAATCAACAAGCGTTAACACCAAAAATAACCCCAAACCTTAGGTATATTAGCTTTATTATGTTTTTGTTTTTACAAATGCGAAGAGGACAGGACTTAAAACTAAAGCCCAAACATTTGACAGATGTTCACTCAAACCACATCCTTTTTCCTGTCCAAAATGTGAACAAGTAAACACAGCTGTTAATGACTAAGCTTTAGAAAAGGCAAAAGTGAGTACATCTTTCAGTCTTTGAGTGTAAAAAGTACTTCTTTTCAGATCCACACAGTTGCTGCGCCATATTCTCTCTCAGTGTTTCTCCTCCCCAGCCTGCAGGCCTGTAAAACCGCCCTGCTCCAGCCTGTAGTTAGGCCCTTGTGGCTTTCCGTAGGGACCGCAGTGCGGACCGGGCCACGCCCACAAGCCGGTGTGGAGATGAGAGAGCTGGATGCGGGATGATGATGATGATGGAGGCGGGTTTATTTATTTATCATCCCTTAACCAAAATATGTAACATATTAATAGAATGAGTTGGTACTCGGCCCTTTAAAGCATATTTTATAGCTGTGCAACACAAAGAGACACCCCACGCCCCGAACACAGACGCACCCACCCTCCCAGTCTCATCCAGACTGAGGAGTGTGGAACAAAAGCCTGACGCAACTGATTCAAACACAAACTTGATGACTGCAGCTGGGTGGTCTTGATGCGCTGCGTTATTGGCGCACATCAGATGCTGGATCACAGCTGCAACCAGCAGCAGTCTGTAACAACTGATCAGCTCTGCGTCATTCACCGTGAAGCAAACAGGTGCCGCTTTAATGTCGCGCGAGCAAAACGATGAAATGCTCTAAATATGAACTTCAAGGCTTCAGATTGAGTTCAGCTCTCAGTGGCCTGCACACCCACAAACACACACAAAGCTCCACCTTTACCTTTTTCTATATCCGCAATGGCACATCTGAGGTGGTCCTCGGTGATGATCTCTCCGATGACCACCAGCAGGTAGAATTTGCCGTCGTTGAAGCGCTGCGAGGGGCCGGAGGAGGTCGGGGACGCTCCGGTGTTGCTGTGGCCGCCTAAAGGCTGCGCATCTGGGGCTTCTACCAGCGTGGCCATCCTCTCTCCGGTTCTCCGCCTGTCTGTCTCCTTGTCCCGGACACACACAGCAGCAGCAGCCTCCCTCCCCCCTGTCAGTCTCAGCTGAAAGCACCGGAGGTCTCCAGACATGCGGGAGGAGTGTCGTTAGGAGTGGCCCGAGCCTTTTATACCGGCAGACATCGTGTCATGCTCAGTGACCGAGCAGGGATCAGGGCAGGGAGGGATTGTTTTAAATTATTTATTTATTTATTTATTTTTTTTACAAACTCACTGCACTGCTGATGTCATCCACAACGAATCAAACGCCTCCGGAAGTCAGGAGATGTGATGCTTTTCTCCCTCCTGGCTTCATTTTAACAGAACAAGCTATATTTAAAAATAGTTTTAAAATGTGTTTTTCCCCTCTAAAACAAAGAAACAGTCCCGGAACATTTGCTAAATTTTTGATATTTCAAAATGGCTTTATTGTAAGGGTCTATTCATTTTAAAGTACATTAAACCCTAAACTGAAACCCTGAACATTGATGGTCTAACTGATGCTGCCATAATGCATTGTGGGAAATGCAGTTTGCGACTTTGCAATGTTGTTTTTGGTGTTTGTTTAATTATTATTTCTAGGGTTTTTCCAATACCAGTTGTTCTCGAACCAAGTATGAGTACAATTATGCGTACTCGCCAATAGAGTACAGATACTGAGTACTGAGTTAGAACCCAAACATTACACAATGAGTTTAAAAACACATTTCTTTTATTTAGAACAAGGTGTCTCTCCTTCCTTATAGACTGCCTGTCTGGATCACATCAAACACACAACGTGATACATAACATTGAAAAATGTTAAAATAAAAAAAGAAACAAATACCAACATTTTTTCAACCATGAATAAATACCCTATACAAGGAAGTAACAAACTTTTCATTTAAAATGTAAACAGTAACAAATACAATGGAGTTTTGATGCCAGTATCGATGCTTGATACTTGATATCGATAACCATAGATCCATCAATACCAATGTATCACATGTATCCTGAGTATTGACAAATTTTGTATGACTACAAGTAGTTGATGTGGATGACATCAGCAGTGCAGTGAGTTTGTAAAAAAAAATCCCTACTTGTAAAATGCTGGTGTTGAGAGACCACTAATTCTTTCTAACAAGTCCTTGTTCTTATCTAAGTTCATAAATGTAAATTTATTATGTTTAGAAGTGCTCTGGATGCAAGAAATTTGTTCTAGTTTTAGCTTTAAAAAATAATTTTTAGCAAAACTACGTAACCCAAGAAACCCCTCACAGATTAGAGGCAAAGTACAGTTGGAGTCCACATCAATACTGCAGATTTACACAGAGATGTTGCCATAAGCTGCACAGAACTAGGCTTTTTTAAAGAGTAGTCTGAAGAGCGTTCTGGTCAAATGAACCTAAAATCAAACGTTTTAATCATAAACATCATCTTGTCGCATCTTGCACTTCTCATCCTGCTGAGAATATCTCCATAGTGAAGCATGATAGTGGCAGCATCTTTTTATGGGGATGTTATAGCCGACAGGTGCAAACGTTAAGAAAAAGATGCCAGTTCAAACGGAAAGTGCTATGATAATGCACAGCATTACCTTTTTTTAACAGCATACTTTTTTTCTACGCATTTTGGTCATTGAAACATTGTGTTTTTGAACTTGCATCATTTTTTTTAACATGCTGTGCATTCGCAACTGTTGGCCACCAAAGGGTGTTCTTATTAGGGCTGGGTAATATATCAATAACAATATAACAATAACAATGTACTTAATATACATAACAACATAATATACACATAAATCAATACAAATAGAAAATATGTCCAATAGGATGTTGAATTCACTGAACTCTGATCCAGAACTGCACAGTGTTCTGGGGGATGTAGACAGAAGAAAGGCTTTAGCTACTCGACTTGTCACGGCCCAGCTAAGCAAGGCTGGTGGCATCAATTAACTCATTCAGCTAGCAACAACCTGTTGAGTAACATGTGCAATGACAGTTTGTTTTTTCGCCACCTTGCCTCATTGCTGTTAAAAAAAGTGGAGTGAAAAGAGAAAACGAGTGCAAAACCTTGAGAGGAATTTTTGGATGAAAGAGGAAAGCTCACGTCACCAGTTTGGCAGTATTAATCAACCTTTGTTCTCATAGGTAAAGCAACAAAATGCAAAAACATGTCTTACTGTTTACCTGTTTGGTCTCTTACAACAAATGAAATCTTAGAACCCATAGTTAGGCTCTACAACAGGGCCT